>NC_056739.1:1813237142-1813432142 GCF_019279795.1 Protopterus annectens
ATTCTTTGCATGAGGTGTAAAGATCATTGGTGAAGATGTTAAACAAAAGGGGTCCCAAGATGGGCCCTTGGGGAACACCAGTGGAGATGGGAAGGAAAGGTGAGGAGGATGAGAGCCATTTGGCAGATTGTTCCCTGCCAGATATTTAACTATTAAACCAGGTAAGTGTGGATGGGGATAGGTGGAGATTTGCGAGTTTGGATAGTAGTAGAGGATGAGAGACAGTATTGAAGGCTTTGGAGAGATATAGGAAGAGACAGGAAATTAGTTTATTGTTGCCTAGGGCCTCTGCAATGATATGAGTGAAGGAGAGGAGGGCAGTTGTGGTGCTGTGGTGAGGGTGAAATCCATGTTGGGTAGGGGTAAGTAAGTGGTGTGTGAGGAGGTGATTGAGAAGCTGTGAGTGAATACATTTTTCTAATATCTTGGAGAGGGGGGACAGAATGGCAATGGGTTAGTAGTTTGAGGGGTCAGTGGAGTTTCCACCTTTATGAATATGGATAGTGAAGAAAGATTTCCAAAGGGTGGGGACAGTTGATTCCAGAATAGAGCGATTAATTAGTATAGATACAGGATAGGCAACTGAGTCGGCAGCAAGCCTGAGGAATGTAGGAGATAGATTGTCAGTGGAAGGAGAGCAAGGTATTAGCTTGAGTAGTAGAGATTTGATGTAAGTAATGGGAATTGGCTCAAAAGAAAACAAAGTTGTGTTACTTGGACTTGGAGAGGTGGGTGCCGAAGTAGAGTTTGGCTTAGAGGTTACCAGATTTTGGATGGATTATAAATAGATATACACACACACACACACACACACACACACACTTATGCATTTACATGTATAACTACATTTCCTGTACTGTTGAATGACTGTGCTGGATGACATGCTTGTGAAAACATCAGCGTCATGTATATCTGACATGGCTTAGTGGTAAATCACTTTGGCTATGGTGGCAGGGTTCAAGCCTTGCAAAGGCTGTTTATTTTGTTGCTGGGCAGAACAAGGGCCTTTGGATACAGAGTGATTAAGGAACGTTTAAGCAGTTGTAAGTGGGTTTGCATGGGTTTGCATGGAGGTAAGCACTACTAACTTCCGGTTACAGTGTCTTATATACAGTTAGCTGCTAAATTGCTCAACCTGTGTAGGCATTGCTTACTCCCATGCAAACAAGCTTAGACCCGCTTACAGTTGCATAAAAGTGCTTACTCCCCTTACCCCACGCTAATTTCTTTAAAAGAAAAGAAAAAAGTGTTGATAGGAAAGTAGTGAAAAAGGGGCACAAAGAGGGAAAGACAGTGGGGAAAACAGCTAGGGATGTGCAGGAGGGTGTAGGGAAGGTCCATAGCTTCCCATTTCATCTACAGCAACAGCTGTGCATATACACTGAATATGGAGGTAGATTTGGACACTCAAACCCCTGAGAGAGGGGTGAGGGCAACAATAATATGTTGTGATGCCAATTAGATCAGATTACATGTATCCAGTGGACATGTGTGCAAAATGGACAGCTATGTATGGGGCAATATTTTTTTGGGAACAGATTGCCCTTTTTTTGTTTTCAGGTGAGAGAGGGATGTTGGGGAGGGATAGTAGGTATATTTGGGGAGGTAGGTTGGGTAGGTTAACAGACAAGACAAACAAGATGCATACAGGGGCAGTATATGACACATGAGGGGATAAACACCCTGTTGGGGAGGGGTGTTGGGAAATCGGAAGCCATGAGCCCCCTAGTAGAAACAGTGGGACTGAGATCCCCACCCATGGGGCAGTCACCACTGCACTTTCACAGCCCCAAAGTTGGCTCTGCTGGGGGCTGAGTTGAAGAGCCAGGCCAACCCTCTAGTCACAACATGCAGCCCTCAAGCTAGTGTAGAAGATCTCCAAACTGCTGATTGAGCTCTCTACACACCACGGCCTGGACCTGGTGATGGGTGACACGTTCCTATCTGCACCCACTCCCAGGGTGGGGGCGAGCCCCATTCCCTGAGGTGGTTCCACTCGAAGGTGGTGCAGGACCAACAGATGAGGAGGTCCCAAGTTGGGCCCCAGTTGTGCTGGTACCCGGTGCCACGGCCAGCTGAGGTGGGTCTGCTGGGACCCGCATTCCCATATGTGCTATGGTGTTTATGGTGTTTCAACATATGTGGGTTAGTAATAGTTATCACATTCCAGGATTAGATATAACAGCATGCATAGATATTCCCATTAACTCAGTCACCAGATATGGAACAGTTGCATAGCAAACGGAGCACATGCATATATGGGACCACAGTGGTAATAACACCAGCATGCAGGTACATTGATGGAACCTTGCCACCGATATTGGAGTATTTCAACATAGCACATGCATAGAAACAGATTTAAATAATTATCAACCAATAGGACATATGTCCCAATATAACAGTGGACTTATCACGTACCAGTTAAGGTGGGTATTTATTGTATTGTTGGAGATATGGTGAGGGGGGAGATGTCAGTTAACAACTAGCATATTCCTGTAGTTCGCATTACTTTCCTGGTCAGTGCTGTTATCTGTATCTTACAAGTATTACTACACTACCCTATTGCCCTAGTTTGGACAGTGATATGGTTGTCGACATCTATATACATGAACTGGTTTTACCTGCAGTATACACTTCTTACCTGGTTTACCTGTGGAGGAATTGTTTGTGAAAACTAACTGTTTCTACACATACTCCCAGATTCCAGGTTGATGTTATGCACATACCTTTCCATTTCTTGTTGCACAGACTCTGGCCATGTCTTGACCACATGCAGGTGAACCTGGACATATGTTGACTATTTCCCTCTTCAGTTTTAGTGACTTACAGCACTCTTATGCAGGATTTCCTACACAGCTATATTATGTAGCACAGTGTGGGTGACAGTGATCAGTGATACCTTATTATTCAGAGCAACGGCAACACTCACAATTCCATACAATACCAGAGTAAACAGTACCAGTACAGGGTATCAAGCTTTTATTTCTCGGCACAGTCTTCATATCCGACATACCTGTGGGAGCAATGTTTGTTAGCACTACCTGACTGTTGCCACATGATGTACCAGATTTCACATTAGTATTATGCACATACATCTCACTCTGTTACTGTACACACTCTGGCCAGAGCTTGACAACATGGGGGTGTAAATGGGACATACGTGGCTTATTACTCTCATAAGAATTTGGGGAGATGCTAGTGTGACAGGTTTGTTCTCAAAGATGTGTGACAATCAGTTGTATTTCCTGTTTGCTGCTGAAACATCTGGGATCATCCCACTGATTTCCCAGGGGGACAGGGTGACAGGCAGCATATATGGGCTGATATAATGAACATTCTGGACTTATCTGTATAGTTGTGGGGTATGATTCTATATGCAGCCTAATTCCACTCCCAGGATTCAGACCATGGCTGTGTCTGCTAAAACTAAAACACTGTCCATCACAGTTGTCTGTGCTATATAGATATTGCCGTATATCTCTTATCTGATTTCTGTCTTATAATTCTCCTGTGGTTTTACATTCTGACCTTGTGTTACAACACTCTTATACAGGATTTCCTAGACATTTGTATTATGTAGCACAGTGTGGGTGACAGTGATGAGTAATACCTTATTATTCAGAATAACTGCATCAGTCACAATGCCATATAATACCAATGTAAACAGTACCAGTACAGGGCATCATTCTTTTATTTCTGGGCACAGTGTTCGTATCTGACAGACCTGTGGGAGCAATGTTTGTTAGCACTACCTGAATGTTGCCACACAAAGTACCAGATTCCACATTACTATTATGCACATACATCTCGCTCTGTTACTGTACACACTCTGGTCACAGCTTGACAACATGGGGGTGTAAATGGGAAATACGTGGCTTATTACTCTCATAAGATTTTGGGGAGTTGCTAGTGTGACAGCTTTGTTCTTATAGATGTGTGACAATAAGTTCTATTTCCTGTTTGCTGCCTATACGTCTGAGATCATTCCACTGATTTTCCAGAGGGACAGGGTGACAGGCAGCAGGTATGGGCCAATTTTCTGGACATTCTGGACATATCTGTAAAGTTGTGGGGTATGATTCTGTATGCAGACTACTACCACTCCCAGGATTCGAACCATGGCTATGTGTGCTAAAAATACAACAATTCACATCTCAATTGCATGTGCTATTCAGATTGTGTCTGTCCTTTCACCGCTTTCTGTCTATGTGTCTCTCAGTTGTACTAAGTGACCTCTGGGGATTACACCAGTCATATACAGGCATTCCTACACATTCTATTTATGTTGCACAGTGTGGGTAACAGTGCTTAATGCAACAGTACTAATAAGTGATTGCAAATCTACATTACCGTATGATACCAGAGAATACACATGCAGTCCAGCAGTTAGACCTTTATTATCAGGCTATTATGCTTTTATTTACATACAAACTATATGAGACTCTTCTTGCCATATTCTCTGGTGTATGCAGTACTTGCCTTAAACAATACAGGTTTTATACTGGCACTTAATTTACTAATACTCTTAGATTTATTTCGTATGACAGTACATACATGCAAGAGTATTACAGACCTGTCTTGCATCGCAACCTCTCCAGGCGACATCCATGGGCCTCTTTTTTTGTGGCCCACTCACTTGCCACTGTGAAGGACATAAGAGGAAGATTTAGCCATACCTATCCATTATATACATGAGCTGGGAATTATTAAACAGGTAGTGGAGTGATACTTACACACTGCTGGGACAACCCCTGCCATCCTAGCCTCTTGGATCCACTGATTCAAGAGATCCCCCTTTCACCACTTTAGGTTGGCATAGTGATACCTGACCTGCTTACCAGTTTGGGGTATGCCAGTGACACTGGTGAGGTCATAGGCGAGATGGTCCCAGGCTTCTGCCTTATATTGCGAACCCTGGTACTGGCCCTGCAGCAGTTTCTGCTCATGGTATTTGACAAGGAGCCCTGCCATGACTCTGGACTCCTGGATGCCCCAGCACTGCACCCGAAAGAGCACTCCCTCTCCCCTTTCTGCCATGGTGCCTGCAAGGAGAAGCTACAACCAGTTATGAGATGTATTCCCACCTGTTGGGTTTAGGTAGGGCTGAATTCCTGCACTTTGCCGTGACTGGCCAGTTTTGAAAAGGCTAAGCTATGGGCAAACCTGCTTACTTAAGACTGGCATTGTTTAAAGGGGTATACCACTGGGCACATTGAGTTAGTTGACCTACACATTGCTTACACCTCCTAAGCTGGCCTGTGCAATGTTTACCGTTGCTTAAAATTGACTTTGCATTAAATTTGCTTTTTGGCATGGATTTATTATTCATTACATCTTATATATATGCCTCGTATCTATGATTCATGTGTACGTACACTGTATGGGGTCCTTGTGTTTAATAGGGGGTTTCAACACTCTGTTACAATTACACCTCACATCTGGACTTACTTCAGTACTCCAGTTCACACATTTATGTTATGTAGTAGGTTATAGAACATATTAGTGTATACTGATTCCTTTCACATGTTCAATTTGATTTTACTGTAGTAAGGGTTTGTTTGGTGATACCTGAATATTATGTACTGCTGTGATGGCTTGGTGGTTAACTGCTGTGACTATAGTGTATAGGGTCCTGGGTTCAAGACCTGCAAGGCTGTTCCTTTTGTTGCTGAGCAGACCAGCTGCTGTTGGATACAGAGTGAATAAGGCAGTTTTAAGCACTTGTAAGTGGGTTTGGATGGGTTTGTGCAAGGGTAAACTGTGCTAACCTCTGGTTAAATATTCTTACAGAGAGTTAGTTTTCTTATTGCTTAACCTGTGTGCACATTGCTTACCCCTGCACAAACGGGCTTAAACCTGCTTACTAGTGCTTACATATGCTTACTCCCACTTACTACTGCTTAATAGTGCTTACACTTGCTTACTAGTGCTTACTCCCGCTTACCACTACACTGATTTAGACAGTAATGTCTAATGGTTCTTGGGAAGGTGGTGGATTTGGAAGCTGTATGGTGTTATCGTTCATTACACAGTTTGCCTTCCATTTGTATCCATGAGTCCTGTGTACATATACTGTATGGGGAACATGTTGATTATCTGTGGACTTTGCAACATTATGACACTGACACCTCACATCTGCATTTAATGCAGTACTCCACTTCACAAATATATGTTATTTAGTAGACTATGCAACTAAAATATTGGCCATAATGTGATTTGACATGGAAAATGGAATGGGTTGCAATGGGACTCAAACCGAGAATGCCTGCTCATAAAGCAAATGCTCTGCCAACTACACTATTGCTATATGGCTTCATTTGCCTATATCTTCCATTTTATCCTCTTCAGCCATGTAAGTTGCATTAACTGTAGCTAAGCAATGGGCAAAACTGAGCACCTACAATTAGATTTAATCAGTTTAATAAAAAAAGTATCTTTATATTGTTTGGTTACTACTGGTGTTGTACACTGGGGGGGATGTTGTTGGTGTATGCAGACACCTATGAGCAGTCTCGATCATTCTTTTGGGCTTTCTGCTGTTCTTCATTGCAGGTTGGTGTATATTCTGAGAGCTTTGCTCTCAGACACACACCCTGCACTCTTACACACTCCATGTAAGATTAAGAGCTCAGGCAGCGCGCTTCTATTAATATGCATGGAGCGCTGCTGTCCTGCTCCTAAATGGCCACTTACATGCAGGTAGTCCTGCACAGAAGATTAATAAATATGGGGGTATGTCTGAGACTGTTTTTTCAATGGTAAATATTGTTGGAGAATTTGAAAAGAGAAAGACTGTTACACATGGAATCTTTATGTGATAAAAGCATTTAACAGAGAAATAAAAAAGAAGATTCATGTACAAGTTTAAACAGAGGTAGAGAGAGAGAGAGAGAGATGTTGAAAAGACATTTGAAAGCTTTATGTAAAGAAGTACTTGACATTGCAAAAGTTTATGGGCTTTATGGACTGGTGGCTGAAACTATAATATTGTGTTAAACATAGAAAGAGAAAATAATTATACAAATACCAAGCATGATAAATGTGAAGGGGAAGAGGACTGTTGTTAAATACTGGGGACAACACAAAACATGTTTTTTTTGTAGAAAAGAAGGTCATTTGATAAGTAACTGTGACAAAAGAAAATGTTATATGTATGGGTAAATTGGACATGATGAAAAAATATGAAGTTGAAATGTTATAATGTAATAGAATTGGACATTTATGGATGGATTGTAAAAATGAAAATAATAAGTAAAAAGAGAGACAAAGAGAAGAAAATGAAGAAAGAGAAGACATTTTACAAGTAGCAAAAATAGAAGAAAAAATGGAGGAGGAAGAACAATGAGGACATTGAAGAATGTTCTGAAATAAGTGATGAAGAATACATATCCAAAATCTGAACAACCACAAACCAACTGTGAACAAAGACCACTGAGAGGCAAACAACTGAACACTTTTAATATAAAAAAATAAAAATATGTAAAACAAACAATACACGTGAAGTGCTTTTCGTCTGGCGTAGTAGCCAGACTTCATCAGACATTGAAGAATGTTCTGAAATAAATGATGAAGAATGCATAAACTGGAAGGTAGCAAAAGGTTAAAAAAGAATTATCTTCGTAAAAAGATAAATGTCAGAAAAAGAAAATTTAAATGCAACAGTAGAAAAGAAAAAAGAAAGGAAATGGATGAAAAAGAATATATAAACATAAAGATTAGGGCTTGCTGTAATGGTCAAGGTGTGTAACTCAAGCTAGCCCAGTAATTAGCTATGAACTTATAAATCCATGAATCTAAGGAAAAGGGAAAAAAACAAATTTGAGTGTATTTTTGGTAAATGTGAATAGTATTAAATATATAATAAGAAGAATAGGAATTATGGAGTAGTGTAATACATGTGATGTAGATGTAATTTTATTAGAAGACACACAGTTTTTAACAAATGAAGAAAGATTACAAACAGAAACTATGGGGAGTAAAGATAATCTGGAATTTGGGAAATGAGAGATGTTCTGGAATAGCAGCATTCTGTAGAAATACAGTAAAAATATTAGATGTAACTTTAGCAAAAATGGGAAGATTAACCATTGCAGATTTGAAATAGAATTTATAACATTGTATGCTTATACTAACTGTAAAGAAAGGAAAAGCTTATTTCATCAGATTATAGACTATGTAGTGATAAATATGAATATTGTAATAGTAAAGGACATTAATTGTGATTTAAGAGGCAAGATAAAAAGAAAGGAAATTATATAAAAATGGTAGAAGTTATAGGATGTGGTACGTTAAAACTTTGGGGCAAAAATTCACAGACTTACAAAAGGGGTATGTATAGAACTGAAATAGATTATGTTATAGTATCAGAAGGTTTGTTTACAGGAGAAGGGGAGGTAGTTGAAACAATATTTTCTGATCATCTTGCAATATGGCTAGAGATAAAAGAAAACAAGGAGTATATTAAAATAGGAAAAGTAATAAAAAGGATAAATGAGGAAAACATGGAATGAAGAAGGAAAGAGATTAGTAATACAGTTATGGAAAGATCATATTAGTTTGAGAACATTTTATAAAAATTAGTCTGAATGGTGGGTGATATTTAAGGAAAAAGATAAAAAATGTTTGCTTTTTTTTTCTAGTGGCAATATGATGTGAGAAAAGTAAAGAAAGAAAAATATAAAAGGGCATATAACAATGCAGTGGAAGATTTAGAATGTAATGATAGAAAGTACTTTGACAAAGAAAAATAATTATATGAAAGAAATAAAAAAATACAAAAAGCGTTATGTAATCAAATATATTTTTACAATGAAAAATGGAAGAACTATCAAGTTACTTAAGCAAAGGAAAATGGTAGTGTAATGAGAGAAATAAGAAATGTCAAGGGAGAAATAGAAATAATTCAGGAAAAGTTTATGAATAGTGCTGTACAATATGATTAAAAATGTTTAAAGAAAAAAGAAGGCAGTGAAACAAACATGGAAGGTATATAAATTCTTAGGACAAATAAATATAGATTCAGCTGCAGGACCAGATGTAATATGTTATTAAATGAATAAAAATGTAATGGATTGGCAAAAATATAAACATTTTAAAGATTTTGAATGAATGATTAAATAAAGGTTTATGTCTAAAAAGTTATGAATGGATTCCTTAAATTCATATGACAGAAAAGAATTAAAAAACTGGAGACCAATAGTACTGAATAAGAATGATTACAAGATATTTATGAAAATAACACAAAATATATTCGAAATGAAAATGGGAAATATTATGGAAGAATTATTAATGATAGCTAGAGAAATTGTGGATGAAATTATAAACAGAAAAAAAGAAGCAAAAAGTATGATACAAGACCTTAATAAGTCATTTGAAACAAATGGATATGAAATCTTACAGGTAATAATGAAATAATATAATTTAAGTCAGAAAGTTAGGAAATATGTATGTCAGCATATAGTAATAATAAAGCAAAACTACTTGTTAATTGCTGGTTAAGTCAAAAGGTACATATGAAGAATGGTGTAAGACAGGGATTTCCAAGGAGTTGTATACTCTTTGCATTAGTTATGAATGTGATAGTATGTAAAATAAATTACAAAATGAAGGAGGTGGGTTATATAACACCTAAAGGGTTAAGAATTCTAGTTACATATGCAAATGCCATTATAATAATTGCAAAACACAAAATTTGGATAAGAGAAGTAGCAATTTGCACAAGTGAGTGTTTAGAGGTGACAGGGATGGCTTTAAATAAAGAGAAAAGATAAAAGTAAAGGCTTAGGTGATGTAGGAAAGATCATGGCTCATATTTTACAATGAAAGAAATGTCTGTGTTAGGTAAAAAGTTTAGGAATAAAGATGTAAGTAGAACTCAATGTGAAAAAACAATAGAAGAAATAAAGCAAACATGTCTTTTCTAGAGAGCATATAAAGTGTCATTAGGAAAAAGGCTTATATGATACATTCAGTACTGATGGGAAAGTAACATACTTAGTAAGTATATTTTTGTTTCCAACTGTATTTGAAAAGGAATTATTGAAGATATGTTTTCATTTATATGGAGTTCTAGATTAAACTGAGTAAAAGAGGAGTTTTGTATGTAAATAAAGAAAAAGGACATTAAGGGTTAATTAACACAGTGCTATGCTCTTCTTCATTAAAATTGTACAAAGTGTTAAAGTGGATAAATGAAAAATATGAGAGATTAGTAGTAAAACTGTATAAATATAAATATGATAAATTTGGGGGTATGGTGAAAAAGAGTCAAAGACAAAAAGAGTGTATAAATGAAGAAATAAAATGTTACCCAAAAAAATTTTTGTGGAAAACAAAAATTGATGATATAGAAAAAGATAGAAAAGTATGCTATAAAAATATAATGATAAAACATTATTATCAAAAACCATGGGAAAAATCTAACAAATGAAAAAAATTAAAGCTATAAAAATAAGAAGAAAATTGTGTAATCAGAAAGTAGAATGTCAAATGTTTTTGTAGAGACTTGTAATAGATAAATTGCCAATAAAAGGAAATATGCCACATAAAAATAAAAGTGATAGACTATGTTTACTTTGTTAAGAAGAAGAAACTATGGAATGTGTGTTTTTAAAATGTAAAAGAAATGTAAAAGAGTAAAAAAGTTATGGGGAAAACTATAAAGATTTTTTGAAGCTATAAAAGAAATGGATAAAATAAACATGGATATGATTAAATATGGATATTATAAATATAGAAGTAAACAATATGTTAAAAGAATAGATAAAAGAGTTATTTTATGCTATATAGGTTGTATGGAATGAAAGAATAAGTGAAATGATGTTTAATGATAAATGGATTTTAGCAACAATATTAAGTAAAATCAGATGGTGATTATGGAAAAAAGAAGTTGGGGTCTAATAAGGATAAAAATATAACATGCTTTTATAGAAAATCATGCATATGTGTTAGATAGGATCTATATTATATCAAAAATTCAAAATGTCGAACTGCACAACAGCGAAAGTGCCGAAATGTCAAAGGTCCATTTTTAAGATCGCAGTACAGTGAAGATTGGGATATTTGCCGTTTCCTCAATGTAGTGTGATCTCAGAGTTGGAATATATATTTAGCAGGGGTGTGTGGGGGCACAGCCCCCCACAATACCGAATTCGAGTTTCAGCATTTTCACTGTTCTGAGTGTTTGACATTTTGCGCCTTCAATGTTATAATATAGACACATTAGATATATATGTAAATATTTGTAAATATATACATATTTTGTAAATAACAGTTATTTTTATATAAATAAAGGACTCTACTCTTTTAGTTAAGTTCTACAGGTTGTTTTACATTCATTTAAATCGGACGGCTGAATATGCCCATTAATTTAAAATGAGTGGATTGTTTTTTAAAAAATTGTTATATTAGTGAATGTTTTTAAATGGAAAGAGTCTGATAGATTCTAATTTTAGCTAATTAATTGGTGATTAGTGTTGTATATAAGTGATTGTCTAAGTAATAGTAGGTGTTCTGAGGAAGTCCTGGTATATGACAGGACGAAAGTGCTTAATTATGTTTTTGCTTTTATTAAAATTGCTTTGCTTTCTATGGTTTCTATTTCAATAAACCTAGCCTTTTTAAAATAGTGAAGAGAAGTCCAGTTTATTGACCACAGCAAAACTTTGGTGGAATATTTTGTTTTACATTCACATCAACTACCACCAACACAAGAAGATGGGATCTTGATTAAATATCACATTTGAAATTGGACACACTGAGGAGTGCAATCTCCCCTCCAAATGCTGCACTGCAATGTGAGCAATCTAATCACCTGGAATGGGAGCAGAACCCACAGCCTTCTCATCTTCCAACACTAGCATTCATCTTGTGCCACTGACACTTTATGCCTTCAACTTCTTTGTTCAAGAATTCTGAACATAGAAAACAAAAATTGGGAGACAAAATCAGACATAATTTTAACTATTATTCTTAATTCACATAAAAAATCAAAAAGTTTAAGGGGTTACATGGGAAAATGAAAAAAGTAAAGGAACGTCTGCAAAAGGAGAGACTAAACCACAATGTTGTTTCCATGCACACAGTTTATGTTGATTTTCTCTTTTAGAGGATAAAACAATTCTTTATGAAACTGTATTTGTGAGTATGTGCAGAATACTTGTAAGTCATATTACAGTAACTTTTTACAAGTGAAATTTCTACTTTTATAACTGCAGACTATAAAATGCAATCACACAAAGTCCACACAAGATGAAAAATATCATAATTATTTTAAAACATGCAGACTCACCACTATGCACACTTGCAAACCTGCACATATGCAAACATGAACATTCTCAGATATACACACAAACACCGAAGTCAGGATTTGCCCCTCTTCTGGAAAAAAAAGAAAAGGAAAAGAAAAAAAGTGACTGCACATATCTCCTGATAACTTTGGCATAAACATGTATTTTTTGACCAATAAGAAATATGAAATTCTTATGACTTGCATTACTGATTGACCATAATCATCAATGACTTACCACAGAAAATCAAAACATTCAGAGGGACAGGGGAAAAATATGAGAGCAAAATTTTAAAGGTTCTGTAATATTACTTGACAGATAATTATCCATTAAGAATTTGTTTTACTTTCTCTGCAGCCAACCATGATGACAGCACTGTATCTACATCCATACAGCCAAAAAGATGCAGATGCAGTCATGGCCAACAGTGCAAGTTTCCTGTTTTTTTTTTTTTTTTCCGTTTTTGTTCTAGATCACAACACACTCAACTACTGTAGCAGAAAATTAAGAAATTTACTTGTTTAATTAAAATCAATCATGTTTCTTTATTTTCTGCTATTGTGGTTGATTTTTTTAAAAAAAGATGAGTCAATAAAGGGGTACAGACCATGAATTTGTTTAAAGGGGAGCTGCCATCCCTCTCGACTTAAGGTTCCAGCAGCCTTGTTGGTGAGTGATAACCAAAATATAAAATGGCTGCCACTGTTCTAAATATTATGATAAAGGGTGTTGACAAAAACTAGTTTTATGCACATCATGACTGTAAAATTTACAGCATGTGCTAACTATGACACAATGCTGGTCCCCTCATGCTATGCTTTCCCCTGTTTTAGTAAGGTATCCTGTAAGGTTTACAGATTTGAGTCTGTGCTTAAAAGGCAGATGACAATTACTTATAACTAAATATTGAGTTGCTGTTGTAATTGCATTGGTTAGTCTATTCAGAGCTGAGATTAGAGATGGGTAAGATGGTTGACATATATTCATAGGTCCCAGATATGAGAATTGTGCAGATATATATTTTTCAGTCAGAGCATCATGGTACTCTAGAAGAAACTGTCACATGCACGGCATTACACTTGTGTTAAATGGCATAGGATTAATCCTGAAATTCCTTGTGGATTTTTGATGCTTGAAGAATGAAGTGGATTACCCAAGTTTAATTGAGGCAAACATAGTCAGAATCTGATTAGTCAAAGCAGTTTGGTTGAATACATGTTAGCTGCATGGTGCAGCTTTATTGCTTCAAGAGTGCAGAACTTTGAGTAGACGGAATATTTTCCCTTAATCATAAAACAGAGTGATGTCAGAGTAAGAATACTTAAAAAGACCATGGTGTAGGGTTGCAATGCCCCCCCCCCCAAAAAAAAAAAACATACACATGACAGATTCAGAGGGCAATGTCTTTTGTAAAAAAACTGTTGCATTTGTTTGTATAGAAACATTTGACACTCTCTAATGTTAACTTTATTTTTGTAGGTTATGCAGTCTGGTTAAAGTCACATTCATTAGTTGCTATGTTCTGTATGATGAATTTCATATGCTCATGTTCTGGAAATGTTCAAGGGCCCAAGAAGTTCAGCAGATATACCTAGGATGTGTGGGTAGATTTTATTGAGCTTGTACCTTGAATGACCTTTGTCCATTGCTGTTCAGGATAATGAAGAGTAGAGTAGAGTAGTAATCTCTTTGAAATAACTGAAATTTCTTAGGTTCATTAGCTATGCCCTGATATGCTACTACTAAGGAACTGGAAGACAATACGTTGCATACAGGGCCTAGTGACTATGCTAAGAACCTTAGTAATAGACCTATAATTTGAAGGAGAAATCACTAAATGAGTTTTAGGACTGGCTGTGTACATGAATATACTGTTATATATGTAAACTCTTAGTATATTGTGCACACAGCATACCTCTCAACTGTCCAGAATTTTGTAGAATGTCCAGAAACCAACTATATTAGAAGTAGTGAATATAGTAACAGAGATAAAACAACTGGAATTGAGATCTTTAGAAAATGGTAGGAGCAAACAACATAAAAATGGTAATTGTGAGAGCAACACAAGTAAGAAGGCAAGACTTGAATGAGCTATGTAATGTTTGAAAATGATTCAGTAGATTATAAGTGATGCATTTTGTTTGCAGCTGGTATTGTGTCAGTATGGTTTTTGATGTAAAATGCTTGCAACTAAAACTGTCTCACTGTGGTTTGTTTTCATTTATATAAATGCATGATTGCTTATGTCATAAGTGATGGTTTAATAAAGATGTTTCTTGTTTAAAAACAGGGGCAGGAATTAAATAATTTATGTAATGTTGCTTAAGGAATATGATATATAGCAATACATGTGAAGTATAATGTTTGTTAATGTTAATTTGCTAATACAATTTGATTACTTTTGTATAAATGTAAATTTGCCTATGTCATAAGTGATAATTCAGTAAAGGTGTTTAAAAATGAAAAATGAATATACTATTATATAATATATATATATATATATATATATATATATATATATATATATATATATATATATATATATATATATATATATATATATATGGTTTACTATGTCAGAAAAATATGTATTAATGTGTGTATTAGTAATATGCGTAATGCATTTAGAGCTTGAAAAGGGTTAACACATTTATTCTATTTCATACTGCATAAATCTGTACAACTGCAGATGCTTTCTGACCTTGTATTGTCAGCTAAAATCTTTGCTTATGCTTGGAAATTTACTGAGAAGCAGTTGAGTCCTGCTTGTGTTAAGAAAATAATGAATAGAACAATACTACTTGTATAAATGTTATAAGGCTTAGACAAGAAGTTCCGCTTGTGCTGTGAGAAAATACACAGCTGAAGATGCTATAGATAATTAGAACAAAGACTGCTTGAAAATATGAACTGTAATCAGCATTTGCTTATGCCTGAGTTAGAAAGTACCTTGAAATGTAACACATGTATTAGAATTGTACACTAAGGGCCTATAACGGGTTAGTGCCCACCAAGGCCAGGTTGTTTTTCTCAAAAAGTTTCTCACAATCTAGTCATGTCAGCAGAAAAATCTAAGTAGCATCTGCTGTAGAACAATACTGAAAGTTGTGTTTGATTACGTCAGCTATAGAAGGCCATGTCTTGTAAAACAGTATAAGAATAGCATACTTCCTATTAGTAGTTAGGCAAAATCTTGTATTTGCATGTTTTTGTCTCCTTGCTGCAATGTATTAAATGTGCCTTAACTGAACCTTACGTGTATTGGTCTTTGAAGTTTTTTCCTTTGACAGATTGGTCCTTTGGACCGGAAACCCTCACTTCACCTCGGATCAGACAAGCCAGGTGGCTTGAAACCGTACGGGGAAGAAACCACATTGGTTCTTCTTATTTGAAAAGCCCTCCGACTGAATTGTCGTACAAAAGAGGCCAGCCACTTTCTGATCTGCGACTGAAGGACGGGTTTACATGAACCAGGTGATCAATCATGAAGGCTCAGGTAAGGTGAATCTACCTTTTTTTTCTACTTTAGATCAGGGACTAGATCTGTATTGTTTTGTTAAGACTTTGTTTATACAAGTCAGGGACAAAAAGATTACTGTCTTGTCATAGATCAGGGAAACAGAGCAGGTATGCAGTCATTTTGAAGTGACTATAACAAAATCTGTGGTACCACATTAAAAAATAAGGAGTTATGTAACGATTAAAAGGTTAGAACAAAATGGGTAATAATTGCACAAAAAGATCCCAAAATCCGCCGTTAACTGAAGACGCGAACTACATGCAGTCACAGCGTGCTGATAATATTAAATACTATTCAAAATGGGTTAATAAGTATGAATTTGATGGTAAATTAGAAAAATCCTCGCTTATCAAACTTGTCAAACAGCTTAAAACCGATTCTAGAGGTTGGGTAAAAAAGCAACGTCAATTAGGAATTCCTCAGACAAACAGGTGGATTGAGGAAGTAAACCGAAGGGAACAAAAGAACAATAATTCAAAAGCAATGTTTTAGATAAGGAGGACAATAACTTAGTAATAGCATCAGCCCCTCCACCTCCCTTTCCAGAATATGAAGCGAGTGAACAAGTTAGTCCACCCCCACAATATCCTGCTGTCACTGTAAATAGAGACACTACAAAAGCAAAACTGTTTATTAGAGATCCCATCGAGACCAGGTCTCGAACACGGGCAGGAAACTCAAAAGGGGACATTGAGTTATATCAAATGGGTAGGAATTCATGATCTATGAGTGAAGAAGAAATATGCCTACTTATAGAAGTGCCTAATCCTCAGGCAGGACAAGAAGGTCAGGACCCAACTATTCTAGTGTATAGACCCTGGACTCCGGAAGACATCTAGAAGGCCACTGAGGGAATTCCCCATCCAAAAGTTAATTTTGGAAAGTTTTTGGAAGATTTGCAAGAAATGGCAAGTAACTTGGTGGGATTTACCCCACCAAGAGGTAGTCAGATTTTACTTTATGTTGATGATATCCTGCTGGCGGCCCCCACCCAGCAAGATTGTAAAGAAGATACCATAGCGCTATTACAATTTTTAGCCACTGAAGGACATAAAGTAAACAAAAATAAACTGCAGCTTTGGAAAAAACAAGTTAAATACCTAGGATATGTAATATCCGAGGAGGGTAGGACATTAGATGAGGACAGAAAAGTAGCAATTTTGCAAGCACCAAAACCCACTACCAAGAAGGAAATTATGTTCTTCCTGGGTACGACTAATTTTTGTCGGAGCTGGATTCCAAACTATGCCTTGGAATCTGCACTGCTGACTAACCTGATTTATAAAAAGCCCATGGCAGCACAGGATTTGTTACAATGGACACCACAAGCAGAATCTGCTTTCTGCAAACTGAAACAGTTAATAGCATCCTCATTAGTTTTGGGATTACCAAACTATCATAAACGTTTTTTCCAAACTGTAGATTGTAAGCTAGGTTATATGACATCAGTGTTATCACAGCAGCATGGGGACAGGCAATGCCCTATTGTTTATTATTCATCACAACTGGACCCAGTGCCACATTCTTTACCTCACTGTGTACAAGCAGTAGTTGCAGCTGCAATGGCAGTACAGGCTTCGGCCTCAGTAGTTTTGTTCCACCCTCTCACATTGAGAGTGCCTCATGCAGTTGCGATTATTTTACTGCAAGAGAAGGTAGCATATCTTTCCCCTGCTAGGCATCTTTCCTGTATGACTATATTGTTGAGCCAACCTCATATGACAATTGAACGATGTACGACTTTGAACCCTTCTACCTTGCTCCCAACCCCTGCAGATGGCACACCACACAGCTACCTGCAGATGATTGAGCAAAAGACACTGCCTAGAAAAGATCTCATGGATGTCCCCTTGGATGATGCCGAGGTGACATACTACGTGGATGGCTCATGCAAAAGGGATCCTGCAGGACAGAACCTAGTAGGATATGCAGTAATTTCTGATACTGACATTATAGAAGCAAAATCTTTACCACACAATTTATCTGCACAGGCAGCAGAATTGATTGCCTTAACATGGGCATGTACCTTAGCAAAGGGTAAATGTGTGAACATTTTTACTGATAGCCAGTACGCTTTTTCTACTGTACATGTTTTTGCGCAACAGTGGAAAAATCGAGGAATGATAACATCTACTGGCAAACCAATCAATCATGCGCAGTTTATTTTAGATCTTTTAGAATCTATTCAGTTACCTCAGAAAGTAGCTATTTGTAAATGCACAGCTCATACCAAGCAACAGGACAGGATTTCAAAAGGTAATGCGAGAGCTGATACAGCTGCAAAACAGGCAGCTTCAGAAGTATTTCTTTTGAATGAGGAATTACAACCCCCTAAGATTTTAGACTTAGAAATGTTAAAGACAATGCAAGACACTTACTACGCAAGTTGAAAAACAAAGATGGGTAAAATGAGGAGCAATTCTCGAAAAGGGGCTGTACATGTCTAAAGAAGGGAAACCGATATTGCTGTCTAATTTGTTTAGATATGCAGCTTTGTTGAGCCATGAGCAGTGACATGTCTCAACAGGTGGGATGGTACAGCTGTTGAACCAAGTTTTCATGACATACGGATTCTTAAACTACTCTAAAAAAATTTTGTTTGATGTGTCACGTTTGTAATAAACATCATGCACAAGGGGCGTTAAAGCCCAAGCAAGAGAGTTTCCCTACACCACCATATCCATTTCATACTATCTGTATGGATTTTATAGAATTGAACAAATGTGAAAATAAGAAGTATTGTCTTGTCATTGTAGATATGTTTTCCAGATGGGTGGAAGCCTTTCCGACTAAAAATCCAGACACGGCAACAGTGGCAAAAGTTCTCTTTAAAGAAATCATCCCTAGATTTGGCATTCCAGAAAGGATCTACAGTGACAACGGCACACACTTTGTAAACCAGACCATACAACAGTTAAGTAAACATTTTGGTATTTCTTTAAAAAATCATTGTGCGTATCACCCACAATCTGCAGGGCTAGTAGAGAGGCATAATGGGATTTTAAAGAGTAAGCTAAGGAAGTTAATAGCAGAAACACAAAGAAATTGGGTGCACTGTCTGCCCCTGGCACTGTTGAGCATGAGAACTGTTCCAAATGCAAAATGATTGACTCCTTTTGAAAAACTATTTGGAAGGGCTTATTATATACCTCAGTGGAAATCTCTCCTGCCCACAGACCAGGAAGCTGACAGTACACTAGCTGAGTATATGAGAAACCTGTTGAATTCTAAACATCTGCTGCAGTCAAATTCTGTTTTAGATAAAGAACGAACCAGACCGTCAGAAGTGGCAGTGCCCCCGGGTACCTGGATCTGGGTGAAGACAGTAAAGAAGAAGAATTGGGCATCACCAAAGTGGGAAGGTCCATATCAAGTGCTTAGGTCAACACCCACTGCAGTCAAGATAGCGGAGCGCGCCTCCTGGATCCACCTGACACACTGCAAACTAGTCAAAAACTTTGAACTGGACAAAAATCTTGTCACATGCCAAGAGTAAAAATGATAGAGTCCAGAAGAAACAGGAATGCAGAACAACCCTTTCCTCAGAAGTATTGCATAATCATCCTGTTAACTGTACTAGTGACAATAATCTTTTTGCTGTGGCATTTCCTTTTCCCAGCCACACAAACTGAACTGAATAAACGTGAAGCATTACTCATAGACTGGCATCCAAACTTTAACACTTACCAGGCAATTAAATATGTGTATGCTGAGACTTTCAATGTTTCGAATTGCTGGATTTTCACAGCTTTGCCGACAGCATACGGGGGGTTATTAATGACTATGGCCCCCCCTAGGGGTCAATGAGACCTGGGAAAATTTGATCAATGATATCTCAACCATTACATCACAAGATAAAATAGCATTGCACTTGTCTGTTCCACAAAAGGGAACTGTATGTTTTTATAAAAATGATACTGTTCAGGTGGGTTGGAGCAATTGCAATGCGACTGTTCCTTATAAATGTTACACTAAAGGTAACAATGCAGATTTTTATTGTAATACAAATTATGATTCATTTCTTGGATTGATGCACAAAACACTTGATGAAGTAAAACATAATTCTGTTCTTTATAAACAACTGTCTATAATTGATAAAAAAATGTTTCATGCAGGGCAAGTGTATATTCATAGCAAAGTTACTACTAAAGTGGAGGACTGTTATTTTGTGTGTGGCAGAAAGGCATACAAATGATTACCTGAGAATTGGTCCGGCAGTTGTTTTTTGGGCTAACTGGTTCCGGCCATATGACACACTGCAGTTTTGCCTTGAGGAAAAATTCGGAATGACCGAGAAGTCATCAAGAAACCTGTAAATCCAGTGGGGAAAATCGATGCACATTGGAAAAACCATCATTCTATAGGCAATGGACTAACACACATGGACATGAGTGATAGTGTTATATCGTGGGCAGGCATATTACCAGCATATGGAGCAGTGAAATCGATCTGGGAGCTGAGAAAACTGTCTAAATTTCTCAAAGTGATGAGCAATGCAATTTTTTCCGCCCTCGAATTGGTGACTGATGAACTGAATGCCATGAGAACTGTAGTGCTTCAAAACCGCATGGCTCTCAACTTCACCCTAGTGGTGAGAGGTGGTACTTGTGCTTTAATCCAAGAAGAATGCTGTTCGTATATTCCTGACCATAAACGCAAGATAGACAATCATCTTGAGGTAATTCAGCAAGTGTCGGCCATGACCAAACCAGGCCCAAACCCATTGACGCATTTTTTCCAGAAATGGTTTGGGGGGTGGGGTACCATCCTAATGAACATCCTGATTGCCATTTGTGTAGGAATGCTCCTATTGGGAGTATGTGTTTGTTGTGGTATCCCCTGCATGAAAAGACTGATTAAAGACTTTATAGACATGTCAGTTTCTGAAACCTTATATCAAAGTACTGAGTTCGAAGAACTGTTAAAAGATTGAAAAAGCTTTCATAAGTTTAAACTGAATGACCCTCTTAACTGCAAATCCTGAGTGGAAAGAGTTTAGGAGAAGAAAACAAACTGTTCATGCTTATTTTGAAAGTAGAATAAAAGTATTAATAGGGGGGAAATGTCAAAAAAATATGTATTA
This sequence comes from Protopterus annectens, assembly GCF_019279795.1. Taxonomy (NCBI): domain Eukaryota; kingdom Metazoa; phylum Chordata; order Ceratodontiformes; family Protopteridae; genus Protopterus; species Protopterus annectens. The sequence goes on from NC_056739.1 coordinate 1,813,258,033, forward strand.
ATGTGTGTGTGTATTAGTAATATGCTTAGTATATTTAGAGCTTGAAAAGGGTTAACACATTTATTATATTTCATACTGCATAAATCTGTACAAACTGCAGATGCTTTCTGACTTTGTATTGTCAGCTAAAATATTTGCTTATGCTTGGAAATTTACTGAGAAGCAGATGATTTCTGCTTGTGTTAGGAAAATAATGAATAGAACAATACTACTTGTATAAATGTTATGAGGTTTAGACAAGAAGTTCTGCTTGTGCTGTGAGAAAATATACAGCTGTAGAAGCTATAGATAATTAGAACAAAGACTGCTTGAAAATATGAACTGTAATCAGCATTTGCTTATGCCTGAGTTAGAAAGTACCTTGAAATGTAACACATGTATTAGAATTATACAATAGGGGCCTGTTACGGGTTAGTGCCCACCAAGGCCAGGTTGTTTTTCTTAAAAAGTTTCTCACAACTCTAGTCATGTCAGCAGAAAATCTGAGTAACATCTGCTGCAGAACAATACTGAAAGTTGTGTTTGATTACGTCAGCTATAGAAGGCCATGTCTTGTAAAACAGTATAAGAATAGTATACTTCCTATTAGTAAGGCAAAATCTTGTATTTGCATGTTTTTGTCTCCTTGCTGCAAGTTATTAAATGTGCCTTAAGTGAACCTTACGTGCATTGGTCTTTGAAGTTTTTTCCTTTGACAACTATCAAATAGTTGAAGTTCAGAATGTAAAGCTATCATAATGTAGAATCATATTATCGAAATTCTGAATGTGAATTCATTCAAATAGTTGAAAATCAAATTGTTTCAACATTTTTCGACCATTTTCAATATTTTTCCACCCTTTGTGAAACCAAACCTGCACCAAACCAAACCCAGTGTTATTAAACACTGCTTACTTACCCTCTTAACAGAAACTGGTCAGTATGAAACCAAGCCAGGAGGTGGGCTATGCCCACCACATCCCCAGATGTGGAGGGCTGTGTCCCACCTCCCAACTATATATTCTAACTAGGATCACACTACAGTGGGGAAAAGGGCATATACACTGCCACTACTATGTTCAGATGAAATGAAATTTGGAGAAATGAGTTTCTGGCAATTTGTGCTTTCGAATATGACAATGAAGTGATTGAGTTCATTTATTCAAATTGCATTGTAGTTTTGACATTCTGAATGGGTGTTTGTGACAGGCGACTAAAGGATTTTCACATATATGGTATTCAGTTATGTTACTTTCAACTATTGACCTTTCAACCATTTGACAGTAAACCTATATATATATATATATATATATATATATGTATATATATATATATATATATATATATATATATATATATATATCATGAAAAGTTTGTTTTGCAAAGTTGTTCATGGTTTGTAACTTGTTATTAAGGTTTTAGAATGAAAAGATAATAAATAAGTGTGCCAAATGCTATCTTTTCCCAGCACTGAAGAAGCTGTGCCTCACATCATCTGTTGCCCTCTACAGCAATAACAGGAGATAATTTTCCCAATAAGTAAGCTGTGTACAGATCTGTACTTTATGCAGTCATCTGAAAAGTTATAAGCATCTTTTGGGATCTGTATGCCAAACATTTACAGACAGCTACTCAGAAAAAAACTATTTGAAGACACTAAGTATACCTGGCTGCAACATTCACCATGAGTGCTATGCATGTATGCAAATTATAAATCACGGTGAAGGTCTGCTTCTCAAAAACACAGACTTCACCAACGTATTTTCAGACTAGCATATTTCTGCCTTTGGGTCCCTTTGCTCATTTGTTCAAAATTTGGCTTACAGCATGTCAGTTTTAATTGCACACAGACCTAAAGCTATATCCTTGAAATTATAGCAAAATGTGGTTTTAATAAAGTCCATGGGAGACAAATGTTCACAAAGACATGCAGTCAAAAAAATATTCCAAAAGCAAGTCTCTTCATCGTCTTAAAATCATCATCATGTGCCATCTGTTACTGGAAAAAAATGTCTAAGTCTTCAAAAAACTTTGCATCTCTGCCCACTTTTGAGTTATTGCCTTTGATTTTCAGTTTACTTGCAGTGCATTAAGTTCTCTAAATATAAATTATGAAAAATGAGATTCTTCTTATAAACCAATATCTGTCTTCAAGTTTGCAGATGAGATATTTAAAGAACTATCAGTACTTCTGGAACATTTTATATAAAATTTAGCTGTGTCAGAGACCTGAAAGTAGGACAGTCTTTGATAAAATTAGTAAACATCTCACAGAAGTTTTTGATCTACACTCAGATGACATCAGAGCATTCGACCTCAGCTTCTTTTTGTTAGCATTTTTTTAAATGAACAAAATATTCAGAATGATTTAGTGCTTCTCTTTGTAATCCATTCCAGAACAGTCTTAAGTAAAACAAAACAAGACATTTAATAGTCTTCCCAAAAAGAATGTGCCTTTTATATATATATATATATATATATATATATATATATATATATATATATTCTCTTCACAAGCTCAAAGTTTCAAAACTTCCAACTGCAAATAGGTTGAGACCATAAGATCGAAGTTCTGAAACTTCAAACATTTTGAATGGGGATCTACACTGTATAGCGCAGAATGGGAAATTTACTGTTTTCCTCGCTGGAGTGTGATCTTGGAGTTGGTATATTTTGTTTATCAGGGGGTGGAGGTGTAAAGAGGCTTGCCCCCCTGCAAAAATGTAAAAAAAAATTTTGTTTTTATTCTTTATTACAATTTTGAAGTTTCAAAACTTTGATCTTATGGTCTCAACCATTTGCAGTTTGATGTTTTGAAGCTTCAAGCTTGTGGAGTTGATCAATATATATCTGTATCTATCTATCTATCTATCTATCTATCTATCTATCTATCTATCTATATATTTGGGTCTAGTTTCAAATACCGAACAACCAGAATCTCGAATTTCAAAATCTTGAGATAAGAAAACTGACATTTTAAAACAACAAAACTTCAAAAACAAGATAGTCAGAACATCGAAAATCCAAAACATCGAATGTATTACATTAAAGGAAACAGCTTCAACCCTACACCATTCCAAAATTTTACATAATTAAAACAAACTTCTACACTCCAAATCTGTCAAAAAAACAGTAGCAAACATCTCTAAGCAATACAGTTTGCAATCGTATCCTTTCGCCAAACAAATTTAAACTTTTTTGGCATCTTATTTGCAGGGGGACAAGCCCTCCTGCACCTCCCACACCACTCATAAATAAAATATACCAACTCCGGGATTGCACTATCATAAAAATAGGATAAACTACCAAATAAAAAACATAATTTTGCTTTCTAGCCACAGACAACTATTCCACAATACAACCACCATGTTTTTTCTTTTCACGTAACAATGCACAGCTCCTTAAAGAAACACCAATCTATTCATACATTTATTGTTGGTATACACTATGGAAACATAATGTACATTGGCTATAGATTTACTAGAGAAACAATAATTAATTTTTACAATATTTAGTAAATCTTTAGAATAATAACCTTTTACATTGTTCTGCTTCTTATTCCACTACTATTCGGGAAAGTAACGTGTGATTCGGTATTTGAAAGAGAATCCATCTATGTGTGTGTGTGTGTGTGTGTGTGTGTGTGTGTGTGTGTGTGTGTGTGTAAACGGGTTTGCGCGGCACTCACTGCAGCTGAAATAGGAAGGATATAGGAAAGAAATAAGGAAATGCTGCAGCAGTGAAATTGGAGTACAAATGACTAATTAACACCTAGGAGACTACAGTGGGCCATTGACAACAGCTAACAAAGCTGCAAGCAGCTACCTGCATAACAAGAAAGGGGAGGGCTGTACTGTAAAGAAAACAGTAAAGTGTCAAAGCAGAGCAAAGCCTATTTGCAGTATATCAGCTATAAGGCACATTTTGCCATAACTGGGTAGGGAAAGTACAAAACAAGAAAGACGGCAGATGGATGCATGCCTGATAATGGGAGGGAATCTAGGTTTAAAAGTGAATTAAAGGGCAGCAGATTAATCAAGGCAGGCAAGTAGATCTCCACAGTAAAGGCCCCACACTTGCAGTACTCATTGCAAAACCCATAATTAAGACACACTGCAGCTGGAATAGCTCATACCCACCAACTGACATCAGCAGCATCCATAGCACAATAGTATAAAGTGTGAAAGCACCTCACACACATTTGTGTATACCCATACACTCTGCACCAGTAGTGTATACAGACAGGGAACTTTTAGTATGTACATATTAGGGGCTGCCATGGCTTTGATCCACCAGCATGTGTTGGAGACTGAAGGTGGTGTGGAGGATGATGCACATGATCACCTCAGGCACCAGAGGAGGAGGAGAGTGTTCAGACCCAGGCTAACCTACCAGGGGCTACATGATCTGGAGATAGTAGAGCATTACAGGGTGGACAGGGACATCCTACAGCAACTTGTGGAGCTGTGTCGGCCACACCTTAGAGCCAGAACAAACAGAGGGGAACACATCCCAGTGGATATGAAGGTATGCGTAAGCCTGAGAATATTAGCTACAGGTACCGCCCAAAGACCAACTGGGGATATCATGGGGAACTCACAGGCATCAGCATCCAGGTTACTACACCTGTTCCTGGATGCCATGTTACCACATGCCAATGAGCACATATACCTCCCCCAAATGCAGGAGGAGTTGGCTAGCAATATGCGTCTCTTCTACCATGTGGCAGAATACCTGGAGGTACTGGGTGCAATAGACTGCATGCACATACACATCAAGTCACCATCCGGTGAGCAGGGTAGGTGCTACATAAACCACAAGGGATACTCCTCCATTAACTGCCAGGTCATGTGGAATGCAGGGCATTATCATGGATGTGTGTGCTGGCAGCCCTGGAAGCTATCATGACTCCCACATCTGGCATGCCTCACAGCTGTATCAGTTATTTGCCAGGGGGGTCATCCCAAATGGCCACCTGGTGGGGGATGATGGCTATGCACTGGAACCGTGGATGATGACTCCCATCAGAAATGCACACACACCCATGCAGGAACCCCATAATGAGGCACACGCACAAACCAGAATCATCATAGACCGTGTGTTTGGGATGCTGAAATCACCAGTAGGCAGACGGAGGTGTGCCCAGTATGCCCTTGCCTGGCAAAGAGGAAACATATAGCACACACACTGACAGTGTAGGCACCTGGGGACTGACACCTTTCTCCACCTGCACACACAGTAAAAATGGATGGCACACACAAGACTACCTGTAAATTGTCATGTATAGGCAGTCTACTGTGTGCATCCAACATAGGCAGCCCTCAACTATGGCACACACAACTGCCATTTGCACAAGGTAAGTCAACACCTGTACAGTAAATTAAGCTATCAGCATATGCAGATACTGTATGTATAGATTCATAGGTAGGCACTTGGCCAACTGCCAGAGGCCATTAATAAGCCCAGCCAAAATGTGTCAGCTTTTGCCACCCCATTGATTCATTAACTGTCTCTCTGTGGAGCAGAGCCAATGGCGGGATCCCTTGGGTGCATCTACTGTTCTCCATCCACTCTTCAAGGTTTCTCTTGCAGAGTGTTAGTGAGGGACTCTGTATAATGTAGTTAGGGATGTTGTTCCAAAGTATGGGGAGTGTCTGTGACAGGAATCTGTCCCTCCAACATCTTCAAGTTATTGTTGTGGCAAGGTTCAGCTCACTACAGTGTGTGTCTCACTGTGACATGGATTCCCATAGGTGGAGCATATCCATCAAGCCTGAGTTCGACATGGCTGTGTTGGCCAGCGGAGATCATCTCTGGGTAAATGAGATGCCACTGAGTAAAGCAGGAGTTTATTCAGTCTGGCTGCATAGGCCATATGTTGGAGGCCAGTATTCCCCTTGGCAAGGTACATTCATTGACCTCCCAGCTGTTGGAAGTGTCTTCTAAGATACATCCCACATGGGTTCTTATACCCTATGATGGGACTGATGAGTGATGAGTAAAGGGGCACTATAACCCCAGTATGTCTAGATGGGAATTATTTAGTTATAAGATGGCCTACATAGAAGGTTGTCCTAACTACTGTGGAGATATGATTGTCAAAGGGGAGATCACTATCTACCTTAGTCCCCAGATACCCCATTACCTCGTCCGTATTAAAGTGGCTGACACTTATGTCTTAATATGTGGTTGCCAATTCCACAAGGGAATGACCATGCAGTTACTGGCACTTGGCTGGAGGCCATGACATTGACACTCTGTGACATTCTCTGTGAGGCCCCTTGAGGCATGTCTGTGTCAGCTGGACTATTAATCATGGCTCCCAGTTCGCAGTCATTGCCAAACATGGTCTGCCATAGTCCACTTGTATTTGCCTGTACCTCTGAGATGTATATGCCAAACAGTAGGGGTCCTAGGACTAAGTCCTGTGGGACATCACTCATGACTGGTCAAGAGTTGTACCTGGAAACAGCTGGTCGTACCATGTGGGTTCTGTGTGTAAGCCCGTTGGCAACCCAACCTGTGACGTATGGTTGTATGTACAGGCTGGTGTGTTTACCTGAGTGAGGCATGGTGTCAAAAGCCTTGTTGAATTCCAGGTAGTATGTGTGAACCACCTCCCCCATCATCTAACATCTTCATGACTGTTTGTAAGATGTCAAACAGGTTCAGTAGGCATAAACTGCACTCAACCAAGCTGACCTGGGTTGGGTCACGTGTTCGGAGGTTATCAATGTCTTTGTTAATGAGTGCCATGAGGATGTGAACCATATCATTGTAGACCAGGCTAGTCAGGCTTATGGGGTGGTAGTTACCATGGTCAGTTGTGATTCCACCTTGATGGAGTGGAATAACCGTTGCCACATGCCATTGCATGGGCATGTAGCCTGTGGAGAGGCTGAGGTTGGAAAGCTTAATTAGGCAGGGGATCAGGTTGTCTTGTACAGTTTGCAAGATGCAGTCTGGGACAACATCTACCTCCACTGATGCTGAGTTCTGCTGTTAGAGGGGGCTGTTTCCACCTGTGTGCCTCTGATGTGTGGGATAATGTACCTTTTGGGTAGTGTTGTGGGTTCTTTAGGGGGTGAAATATGCACAGAATGTATCTGCAAGGATGTTGGTGATATCAGTAGGGTCAGCATATTTTATGCTATATTTCACCGGCACAGTGCAAATCTGTGTGTCACCACTTAGATCCTTGACATAGACAAAGAAGGCTTTGTGGTTATCTTTAGAATCCTTGTGTATTCTCCTGCTGATGTTAGCCTTGGATGATGTCATGAGGGACCTATGTATTATACTAATAGTGGTCATGGATGACTGCCCTTCATGGGATTTGCTGTTTGTCTGGAACACTGTCCTACTTCTGTAGTATAGCCTGTTTATTGCAGAGGTCCACCAGACTGGTGTTGTTGTCTAGGAGGAGTGAGTCTTGGTTTACCAGTGATGGCATGATCCATACATCCATGTAGGTGCTTATAGACTGCATTTGTAAATCTTTCTGTACCTTGAGAAGTGTTTTCCCTTAGCGTGGGGCTGTGAAACCCCCCATCCCTGTCACTAGTAGTGTAAATTTAGCTGTAGGGAAGGTATACACTGTGACATCCGTGGGTGGGGGAGATGCTTGGGTGTGGAAATAGTGAATAGTTCATGATCAGATCTAACCAGTGACCAGTTAACCTCCACTGTGGTGCACCTGTTGCCCATGTTGGTTATGACCACTTCTAGTAGTTTCCACCCCTCGTTAGGGAGGTTACCATCTGATACAGGGCATATGAGTTGATAAATTCCAGGAAGTGCTGGGCCTGGAAGTGAGTACTGGAGTAAGTTTCCCAGTTAATGGTATGGCAGCTGACATCAACTAATGTCAGGGTGTGCGTTAGGACTGTCATGTTCTCCACTATCTCTAGGTAGGTGGAGTGGTGGTCCTGGGTCATGGATGGTGATCCATAGCAGGCCACAGTTTACATTGCAGTTGTGGCTGATATTAGCTGCACATGGATGATCTCAGAGGTATCATGCTGCCCCACTAACCTGGAGGTGTAGGTATCCCTGATGAATATGAATACAGCCCCTCCATGTCTGTGTCACTCCATGTCCTGTGGCTGAAATTTGTGGTATGGGTTGTAGTCTGGTAGTGCAGGTGTGCTCTCAGAAGCCTTAAGACAGATCTCAGTTACTGCACAGATGTTGATGTTGTCCATCCTGAGGAGTGCTGTGTGTGCATGCATGTTGTGATCACAACCCCTGGTGTTGAGTAGCATAACCCTCATTGAATCTGCTATTGTGCCATTTACAGAGCTGGTATTCACCTTCAAGACGCTCCTAAATAAGGCACCATGGGGGTGCCAATAACCTTGGCCATTATTCCAAAGCCTAAGGCTGACACATAGGCCGGTATGGTATCGTTGCATGCATGTTCCCCATCTGTGCTTGTTTTTCATCTCTCCTGTAGGTAACCTACTGGTAAGCATTAGAAAGCCTTAAATGTATACAAGACTTCTAACTTCCAAGATAGGCTTTTGGAGTGACTAAGTATCAGTGTTCTGTATGTTCTTACTGTACTTAACTGTTTCCTGACTACATGATGATTTCTCACTCTATATTGTGATCTGAAGGTATGTTTATTCTCATATTATGGCTGTGATGGCCTGCACTTTAGATGTTCACAGATAGCCTACTACCTATCTGGCCAAGGGCAATCAGAAGCATAGCTACAGTGTGTTGGCTTTCTCCGCACCATTGATGAAGTAGCCAATGAAGCAATTCCAGGCAGAGTTGCTGGAAGCTGTTGAAGACTGGGGTTGTGGAGGGTGATAGGGGCACTTAGTTATCTTAAGAGGGCATGCTAATGTGACAATTCAACACCATTCAAGTCCTCCAACAGGTCTCACAGCTATCAAACTGGACAGGTTCCCCCACCCTCTGGTTGTATGGTTCTGGGACACATGATCCTAGCGGTGTATATTCTGTTACCCATTCACACAACAAGGTTTCCCTTGAAGTGTGTCAGTGAGGGGCTATACTTAATGTAGTTAGGAATGTAATATATTGTCTCACAGTACATTTGTTATATGCTGTTATTTCAAGAGTACGTGAAGCTGAGTGAGTATGAGAGCCTCTGCCCTTTGCTTAGCCTAGCTTACACATAGAAATCATCTAAATAGGAAATAGACGGAAGCAACGTTAATGTCAACAGTGTAATGGTTACAGGATCTGCATAGTATCTGCGCATTTGAGGTTCCAATCCCGATAAAAGCAGGGATGTGTATAATTTTTAAACGTATACCTTAACCACAGCTTGCATATATAGGTAGTAATCATCTGTATAATAAACATTCAAAACACCCATATAAACCCATGTGTGCTGGAGAGTACAGTCAACAGAGAATATAATGTTATGTCAGCACATAGTGAGATGTTACTTCAGACATGTATATATCCTGAGTAGTTAGCGGATGTGGCCATGTTTGCGCGCACAGGTTATACGTTACAAAGATTGTTTAACTGTGTTTAACCACTGCTATAATGTCACACAAACACTTTTAAACATGCTTACAACTGCATAAATGAGCCTTATTCTGGAGTAAAAAAAATTTGTAAAGCATCGCAGGTGTTGAACCCTGGACACTATAGTCATGGGACTTACCACTAAGCCATCTGAGGTGTATACATGTTTCATGGTCTTGAGACTACACCTTATACCATATGCATTTTACTGTAATGATCACAAATGGGACAGTCACTTTGTGTACATATGTACAGTACTTTGTAATGTACTGTAGTTTGTGCACCAACACATTCCAGTCTACATATGTATTACTGTTACAAATTAATATAGAATATATATATATATATATATATATATATATATATATATATATATATATATATATATATATATATATATATATATATATATATATATATATATATATATATATATATATATATATATATATACATCTATGAACACACTTCGTGACACAGAAGCATTCCAAAGGAATTGGAGTGTACACAAAACACATGCAGCTTTGGTATTATAACAATTAATATTAACCTAATTCACCATAGAAGGGGTGGTTGTTGTGTATGTGAAGATTGGGGTGTGGGAGGAATGATGGGTAATGCAATCATACATCAAGTAGGGCCTGGGTCGGATGTCCATTAAGTGAACTGGACGGGTATACATGGAGTACGGGGACAATATAAAAAGGACACAAAACAAGAACCTTTCTCATTCATAATACACCCTGTCATGCCACATTGCAACACATAATTTCACAAGCATATGAACATTAACATGTATAAGACATATGTGCAACAAATGACTGTCACATTTGTTTTCAGTAGTGAGGAATGCCTGTTGTAAGATGTATATTCTAAACACCATAACGTTTGCACATATCTCAGATGCCTTAGTGGTAAAGTCAGTGACTGTGGTGTTCATGGTCCCGGGTTCAAGACCTGCAAGGGCTGTTAAGTTATTTTGAGGGCCAGAATAAGGGCTATTGGATGCAGGTGGAGTAAAGCACTCTTAAGCAGTTATAAGTGGGTTTCCATGGGTTTGCGTGACAGTAAGCGGCACTGAAACACGGTAAATGGAGAAGTGCTTCACAGGATTAACCTTTGCTTAACGTCGTGCAGGCCACTGGCAAACCTGCTTACAACCATGTAAATGTGCGTTATTCACACTTTCCCTAGCAGTGCCTACTCTGAGAGGTAAAATAATAACACATTCCAGGAGTAGAACCCACAACCATGTACTCCATCATTAGAGTAACCTAACACTAAGCTACCTGGGATGTACCTATCCCATTTGTCTATGCAGACAGGTTAAAACACAAAAGGGAGGAATGTGCTGAAATAGGGCAACCCGTCATGTACCCAATTAAAGGTGTATGCTCATATATAGATATATTAATATATATATATATATATATATATATATATATATATATATATATATAGAGAGAGAGAGAGAGAGAGAGATACCTAGAGACATGTTGATATATACAGGTCTACATATATATGTAGATATATAGATAGGTTAAAAACATCTACACATCTATGTAGGTACAGATAAATGTATGCAATAATATCTATATCTATATGCATATACACACAATATATATATATATATATATATATATATATATATATATATATATATATATATATATATATATATATATATATATATATATATATTTATATATATATATAAATATATATATATATATATATATATATATATATATATATATATATATATATATATATATATGTATAGATATACATACACACACACACACACACACACACACACACACACACACACACACACACACACACACACACACACACACACACACACACACACATACATACATGTCTGTAGACAGCATCCAAAGTATTCATATCTGAGTGTAACATGGACCATAGCAGTCACATATTCCACCCCCCAAAAAAATATGAACATAACATATGAAGAGTATATGCCAATACACTATTACAAATATGTTCTATGGACACAGTCACCAACAGAGCTGCAATGACTGCAAATATCCATGACAGAAATACAAAGACAGCTTTCATTTTGAACAACTTTATTACATTTGATGTATTGCCCAAAGGATTCAAGGACTAACAGTACCTGCATGGTATACAGGAAGCATTTAACAGTGCCTTAATGAATCAGCCAGCAATTACCATAGTATTAGTCCACCAAGGGATAGGTGTTCACATAGGGAAAGAAAACCCGCACACATATAGATATTGTATAAAGGGGTTCCTGCACACCTGCATGTGCTATATACACCCACCAACATCTACACCACAACCAAAATAATTACATCAATACATACTGTCATACCATAACCAACTATTCAACTACTGTACAACATTTACTGAAACTTTAACATACCTGGACACAGACACACTAACACAGCCCTATGTGAAATAGTTGCTGTTATACAATTGAACAGCTGCTGATGTAACAGGGTTTGTATGAACTAATCCCGTTTCAGAGGGCTGAAAGGTTCGTACACCAGGAAGTGTTACCGAGTACTGATTATCAGCACAGTATGATACACAGTAACACCAAACTAAATATGTCTGGTAAGCACACTGTAAACCCCCTAACATTATATACATAGCTATGCAGCCTTGAGCTGGTCAAACAACCTGGCCAGACTGAAACATATGCAGAAGTATTAGGTACAGACAAACCCTTGACAAGTAGCAATGTTCAGAAATATAACAGCAGTACTCACATTTAGATCAAATCCTCAAGGCATTACACACAATATATTACTGTTCGTCTCCTTACAGCTGTTGCAATAGATTCCAAACAACACTTCCTCATTGTCTTCCTCACAAGTAAGGCAAAGGGAAAATGCCCAAGTGGAGTACTCAGTTATACTCCACTGTAGCCATGGTATTGGCTAAGGCAGTAGAAGCGCAGCTGATGTGCATGTAATTAGCTACTTAGGAACACCAATTGGTTATCGGAATAGCACGTTACTGATCTGTAACTATAAAAAATTGCCTTGTCACACATTCAAACCATTTGTATCTACCTGTAGGACACTACAAAACAGTGAAAGACGAACCGAAAATGAGTATTATACTAGTCAATAATACCTCCAATTACTAAGAAGGTATGTATAACATGTAGTATGTCTGTGTATGTAGTACCTGTTCTGTAAGAATTACAGTGTAATCAATGCATATAGTGGCAATAGCTATCTTGTAGCGATGTATTGTTGAGCTTGTAGTATTCTATGTGTGTACTGCTGTAGGTCACAAGGCAAACTCCGCATACACCACAAGGGATGATATGGGCTTGGAATCCACCAATTCACTTCCAGCCACTGTCAGTGTCAGGATTGGTCCAACAAGTATGTGCTATAACAGGGAATATTATATGTCGATATATTGTAACAGTCGACATATGTATGGGTGTTTGAGTAAGATGAACATGTTAAAGGTGGGCTTACCATGCAAATATGGTGTGCATTGTGGGATATTGTGCCAATAACTGTGTAATGTACAGTATTTTGGGCAGATCTGTATTCTATTCTACATAGCCATTCTGTTACGTTATGCAAACAGTAGTTATGCCTATTGGCAATTACAATACTCAGTAACAGGATACATATCATTTGTATTCATCTGACAGTTTAGCAGCATGATAGCAAAGATAATTGGAAGAGCCAGATAACTATCCATGCACATAACACATGTAATATCCACCTCTCTAGTATAATTTGTAAGCAATAACAGCTGTGCATGTGTACATGTTATGCAAATGTGTAGTGACCCTTTTTACAGGGCTGGTCCTCTCTAGTATCGTTTGCAAGCAATAACAGCCGTGCATGTGTACATGTTATGCAAATGTGCAGTGACCCTTGTTACAGGGCTGGACCTCTCTAGTATCATTTGCAAGCAATAAAAGCTGTCATTTGCAAGCAATAAAAGCTGTGCATGTGTACATGTTATGCAAATGTGTAGTGACCCTTGTTACAGGGCTGGACCTCTCTAGTATCGTTTTCAAGAAATAACAGCTGTGCATGTGTACATCTTATGCAAATGTGTAGTGACCCTTGTTACAGGGCTGGTCCTCTCTAGTATAATTTGTGAGCAATAACAGCTATGCATGTGTACATGTTTTGCAAATATGTAGTGACCCTTGTTACAGGGCTGGGCCAAATGGCTATTTTCACACCTACATAGAGTGGATATTGAGAGTAGAGACACACTGGTTGAAATACCAGGTTTGTGTAGCCTAACCTCTCATTGCCAACCTAACAGCCTCTTGCACATACTGTATGTAAAGTAGTGCACAGTACTGGTAATGAAACAGGTTGCATATCATCTTTAACTCCAGTGTAACATCTGCAGTAGGAGTGCAAGATGTAGGAGACTGCTGCCCATGTGTAATAGCTGCTTCATAGGTGATGGCTTACACTATCTGATTATATCCTGATCATGTTGATAGTGGCATCAGAGTCTATTGATACATGACTCTGTTTGGAGAGTGGGTATCTGTGCCCAACAGAGCTCATGGTCCTGGTGGATATGTGAGTATATACCTAGAGAAGGAAACAGACCTGTTGACACTTGCATCATGTGTAATCAACTAACAGGATGTGATGTGCTCCTCAGAGGAGGATTGCTGCTAAAAGTAGCTAAAATGTTTCCATAATAGCCAGTGTTGTCACGTCCATAACACAGATATTTACATGTGAGCATCACTGTCTAAAACATCGTCATAAGCAATACGTAAACTAAATACAGTACTTGGTACTTGTAGTACTGAATGCTCATACAGGCATGTCCACTGGTCAGCTACTGGTGTTTACTAATGTCAGCTTTGTGTATGTGGCCATCCTGGGGGAATGTAATCTCTGTGCCATGTACACTGCCAAACCCACCTAACACCATGCCCCACACATTGTTTGGGATGCAGCTACAGGGCTAAGCTGGAAGGCAGCCCAGTCTACAGCCATGACTGGACTGGACATTCATGAGGTGTAGGTTAACACATGCATCTCATCAACACAACCAACACATACCCTTAGCAGAACACAGTAAGGACACCCACATACACTACCAGAAATCACACACATTCACAGATGCTTCTAAGTATCTGGCCAAACAAGTGACCCCCCCCAGCTGGAAGAGACAGACACCAAAATACACAAACTGTATGACATAGTTTGCATAATTGTGCCACACCTCAGAACACATGGCTGGAAACATGCTCAACAGTACTAATTTGTGAATGCAAACTCTAGCACTATGTTACACACCAACCTATACGAGGGCATACATACTGTCAGATGCCTGTCTGCCATGATTAGCCACATACCCATGCACTCAGACCACCTTTTGAACTATACACATGGCTCTGGCATATTCCATGCTGTTGTGCAGGACCTGTGATGCAGTAGCCTGGACTGCATGGAAACACATGTAGGAACTGTCAGGTCTTGTAGCCCATGCAGGTATGTCCCAAGGCCTAGGTAGCATTCTGCCATTGGCCAGAATGATTCTGCAGTACAGGGACAAAAGGATTGTATTCCACGATTGTCTAGTGTAGTGGTGCAAGTCAAAGGGTATCCAGTATCTGTCTGTCTGGGATAACATGGTTGACAGTCCATGATACTTTGCCAGACAAGGCCTGCACCTGTCACCCCTGGGAATCTGGATATTGCCTAGTTCTCATGCTTCCCCTAAAGTGCCTTCATCATGCACAGTTCAAGTGAAGGTCCACTGCTATTACAGGGACAGCCAAGCAATAAACTGCAGGTCTCGCTTCACAATGATACATGTCAGAAACACTATACGGACACACATGTCAATCCCTAACATGGAGAACATATCTGTGCAGTGGCTGAAACATGTTTTAATGCTCGGGAGAGCATACCTGCATGACCATGTTATAACAAATACCTCACCTCTTGCCCATTATCCTTTATTGGAACACACAGGCTGCAGGTGTGTCTATATTCCTGAAGATTATGTACACCCCACGCTAGTTGCACTTGCATAACTTCAGATGCATTATGCTGAGCAACTACCTTTGTGCCAAAGTGGAATTCAAATTGCACCTTGCGACAGAACACCCACCATGCCACGGATTTCCCAACTGTTATAATGTGCTGTAATGGGGAAGATTAGGTCTGAGACAGAACCATAATAATGGCTACTCTCAACTATTCCATTATAAACTGGGAAGACTCCTCATGTACCAACATCTGCGCTCAGTGCATGTTCGATTCCATCGACCCCAATGACCTGGATCACAGTAGTTACACAAACAGGGCTAACAGTATGCTAGACATAGCCAGTCTCCAATGCCAATGTTATGTTTCCTAAGAGCAGAGTAGTGACTGTCATGGCACCCATGCAGATGGCCAATGCATGTGCAAATGCTGAATCCTACTCAAATTAACCTTAAGCAGTCACATACATGGAGTGATTGTGCCATTGAAACAGAACCAGGATTCAACCCAACACAAACAAGAAGGCAAACTGGTGGTACCATGCTTTAAATTGTACCACAGAAGGTAGTAACTGTTGCAAGAGTGAACACACAAGAGTGTAGGTGATCCCTGGTCAGCCTCAGTAAGATGCAGATACACCATATAAAACCACACAAAGCTACTCACACAGCTTTCATGGGACCTGTCAACATCCCAGGGTGTATCCTACACAAATGTAAGAACAATCAGCTATCCACATACACATCACGTTCAATAATAGCTCCATGTCAGGCTGTGTACACACCAAATGGTGCACAGCAACAGTTATCTCACCCCCACAAAGGGGGAGACACCACTGATAATGGGAAATAGTGCACAACTACCCTGCTGAGTCTGGTCTGTAAGGCCTTGAGCCATGCTCAACGTTTTTGATGTACTCAGTACAGATGTAGATGACAGTAGGGTTGATTCACACAGCATATCATGACCTTGCCAGATTGTAGTACACCATCACCCATACTGTGTTCCAGCTACACTCAATAAACTAGGTGTATATTCCTATGTCACAGGAGTGATTGCAACTGGACTGCTGGCAGAACCAGCACTATAGAAGGTGTCTGACTAATACACGTGCATTAAACCAGTGCCAGCCACAGTAATACAGGGTTCATTCCTGGTACCCCCCCTTTGTTATCTATACCACACAGACTAACACAGAAGGCATCAGCCTATTGATGTTTGCAAATGACTATGAACTAAGAGCAATAGTTGACTCAATGTGTGCTGCGTTCAAGATACAGAAGGGCCTTAGTGTGTCAGATGTGTGGTGTGTGATGTATGGCCACAATCTGACAGCTAAGTATTGCATTGTCATCCCCTATGTTACAAACCCTGTACCCATGAACTACCACCTAGGCAGCGGTCAACATAATGGCAACTGTGTGTATGGGATACAGCTGGACAGTACTCTTTCCTTTGATAGTTACTTCACCACACCAGACAGGTAGTCATATGTGGCACCCCTAATCATGACAGGGTACCATCCAGGAATATAGAGATAATTGCTCAGCCATACTCAACACCCATGTGACCCATAATAGATCACATATTTCCTTTAAGGGTTATTGCCCATGTGTAGATAGCCTACACTGCCCTTCCCAATCCCTAGCTGCACTATGTAACATGCAGCCTACCCTGAATAAAGCCATGTCCAACCCAGAGGTGTTGGACATGCTACACTTAACACATCCTGATCCCAAATAAACACATACTTCATGGACATCCACCTTTCTCGTACAAGGATCACAACATGCCTGACAGATCTCTGTCCCATACACTTAACATACTCTTGCCATACTATGCATCCCTGTCCAGCGAAGCTGCACATCGCCTGTCTCTGTGACATGGTGTGATGGCCGCATGACAAATATATCAGTAACCCTGTGGATCAGTTCTGTGGCACTGCTTGAACTGGCCACTGAAACTTACCTGTCTGTTGCCTAAAGCTAGGTAACCTGTCTGCCTAGGCTCATAAATGGCCCAGGGCATATAGCCTTTTAGATCACAATGACCATACATGCTATAGTCGATATCCAACCCTGCAAATACCATCAGGCTAGCTATTGTCCCATGTGTTACAAATGTGCAACACGGGCAATACATAGCAGGATGCTACACAGCTGTACAGTGCCATGTAGATGTATATGGCAAAACACATACATGCCTGCAAGTCTGCAGGGTCACAGGTCATGTCCCTAATGGCTATGTATGGCTATATATGTGACATATACACAGCATTATGGTGCAGAACACATGCAGGCATGTGCTGATAGGTAAATACACCAGTACAGGCAAACAGACATGCCCACATCAAGACAACATCCACATGGAGTATGAGCAATGTCATCACATGACACACACATATATGGCAATAACATCACATCACCAGTAAGTGTCAAATGTGTGTGTGACTTTTACATGTCAGTGGTGTTAGTGTCATGTAGATTTGCTAAGACTTATTTGCAATCTTAATAAATGTGATACACATGTATGCTCAGCTGTACTTCTGTACTTTTCTGTGACTTACTGTGACCTGTCTCCATCATTATGTCTTCCAGGTATGCCACGTAGCAGGCTGCCAGCGTACAGCCGCTTGGAGGATGAGGTCCTCGTCCCATACCTCCTCAACAAAAAACAAAATACTCTTTAGCCATGTGCCACAGGATGCACAGCAGCAGGATGCCCTATGGAAGGAACTGTGCAAGAGGGTAAATGGTGTTGGTGGTCACAATCGCACCTATCAGCAGGTGCGCTGACACTGCACTGACCTCAAAAGACGGGAGAAACAGCGTGCTAATGCAATTGCCAGGAAACAAGGTGCAACAGGTGGGGGGGGGCACTCATTCAGCCCCCACTCACACTTACTGAGGAGCTACTGGCCAATCTGGGGACACCTGCAGACCTCCATCTACAAGCTTTAGATGGTATTGTGGAGGTGGGTGTTATTCAACCACTGAGCCTGGAGTTGCCTGGTAAGTCAGTACTGCACATATAACACAACTATATTTCACATAGTTACATGTGTTACTGTACAATATGTAATGTAACATCATATGCAAGGCATGTATGCACACATGCCACATACTATAGTCTGCTACTCTATGTATGCACAGATGTGCATACTCCATAATATAGTGTATTGTACTGGCTTATGTGCTAACATGGACATTGCACCCTGTAGCTATCACACAGGTGTGGATAATGATCTTACTGCTGTGACACTCCTGTTTAGATACCTCTTGCATTTTGCAGCGACAGCAGCCTGTGTCAGGTGAGACTGTTATTATTTACCAGGCTTGATAATACACTGATCATATTAATTGCATGCTATCTGCCATAACACACGTACACATTATGTATGGTGGTCCTCTTAATAGACACTGGTTAGACCTGCAATGCATCACAGTGGAAACAATTGAAGACTATATGAAACACCTACACTAAACCTTCCAAACTGCCATTGCCAGATGTGTGGACAACAGTGAATACAATGGTGGAGGTGTGTTTCACTGTAGGGGCAGGCACTACATATCAGCATTATACATGTTGGGAATACCAACAGTACTGTATAAAGAGCACATGTGTGCACACACTCTAAATGTGTTGGAGCTGGAGTATGACCATCCCACAGGATACACCCTTGTGGATTATACCCTTGCTATGAATGTCACACAATGTCATGTGCTATCTGACATGTCCATGACATGTAGTGGGCTGACTGCAACACTACTCAACTATTCTGCAAAACATGTCTCACATCCCATACATACCTCCCTTTGTCTGTATAACCCTGTCCTCAGTGGAGCATATGACATCTATGGGTGTATGTCATATGGGATAACAATGACAAGTGAAATAAGATGGCCATCACAACCACTGGACAGAACATGTGTACACATGGCCATGGAGGTTGGCCAGAGACATGAAGCAACACACACAGTAGAGGTGATGTACATGTGTGTGCATCCTGTTGTACATTGGCTCGACACAATACAACTATGGCCTTTGTGTAATGGTGATATTGCAGATGTAAAACACTAAACATCATACAGGCCTGTGCACAGCTTGTGTAGGCAAAACATGAAACCACCACATAACATGTCTTGAACATCTGGAGTGTGTCACGACATGAAAGCATTCATCTATACAGCATCCAAATGCATACATGTGTTGCACAACATACACATACAATCACATCAGGCCACAGATACAGTACATTCACCTTACTGGTGTCAGACATCACTGTCATGCCTGCTCCTCATGTGTGTGAGGTACACAGATGGCATGTGGGACATAGAGTACTGCTAAGTTAGCCATGTGTGGTCATAGTTGCCAGGCATCAATAATATGGTTGCAAATGTGCAGGGGTGTCATCCGTATACCCTTCTGTGACCTGTGTCACACATTCCACATTAGGGTTTAGTGTGTATACACCTCAGTGATGTGGGTCACATTCCACATTAGATATGCATTGTATGTGAACATAGTCATGGCTATGAACTGTGTCAGTAGCTCACACTGTATAGCAATTGTGAAGCCACATGATGCCTTGCAATGGCTGTGCACATCAGCTCAATGTGCAGTATGTCACTGCATATTTGTAGGGCGAACAGACAACATTGCATCAGCTTAAGGCCCATGTTAGTATAACACGTCCCTGCAATGGGACACCATTACCGTACTGTAGATTGGAAAGGACACCATTGTGTTACACATGTAAGCATGTCATTCAACACATCAGCAGAAGACATGTCACACTACATGTGATTGGCAAGGTCATATGCCACACAGCGGGCCGGTATACTGTAAATCTGTGCTGGTCTGTGGCACCATTGCAAAGTAGGGACAGCCATGTAAAACATGTGTGTACAGCCACATGCAGAATGTCTAGACTCAGATCAGGAGTAGGCGGAATAATGTTGAACAGGCATGCACTGCTTTGGGGGAGATATGCAAGCTAGGGCTCAGGCAAACATAGTATGCAGTCGACATACCCTACTGCTCATGTCCACACACATAGGGGCGGTGGCCAACACAAACCATCAGTGGCAGATATACAAAGGTCAGTGATGGTCTGGTAACATGTGGTATATGTTGCACACACCATGGCAGTGTGGTGCAATGGTGCAACGTGCATGCATTGTACTGCAGGTATGGGGCATAGGCTACTAACACAAATGGTGCATACAGGTATGTATGCTAACCACCACTATAATTGTGTAGGGTGCATGCCATCTGCTATAACACATGCATGCTGTTGTGTACAACTCAGGGATGTATGATAACTACCACTATAATTGTCTAGGATGAAACTATAATTGTCTAAGCTGAATGCCATCTGCCATATCACCTGCATGTAGCTTGTGTGTCTGTGTGTCTGTGTGTGTCTGTGTGTCTGTGTGTGTGCCTGTCTGTGTGTCTGTCTGTCTGTGTGTCTGCCTGTGTGTCTGTCTGTTTGTGTGTGTTTGTGTGTGTGTGTGTGTGTGTGTGTGTGTGTGTGTGTGTGTGTGTGTGTCTGTGTGTGTGTGTGTGTGTGTGTGTGTGTGTGTGTGTGTGTGTGTGTGTGTGTGTGTGTGTGTGTGTGTCTGTGTGTGTGTGTCTGTGTGTGTGTCTGGTATAACTTGTAATGTACAGTTCTTGTCTTCCCCTCACAGGTGTTGATGTAGATGCATTGCCCTCCTGCGGTCCACCTGATGTTAGTGTCACCACAGACTCTAGCTGTGTTGATGATAGCATGATTGAGGCAGGCAGGGTTGTCAGGGGCTGAATCTGTGCCATTGGTTGCCATTCCACCTGTATCCCCCTCATTCTCGCATGCAGTTCCCCTGCCTACACATACCCCATCACCAGTGGCCATAGAAGAAGGACAGTTGGCAGGTGGTAGTATGGAAGAGGGAAGTGTGGTGACTATGAAAGGTTTGCCTGCACACCATGATCCCAGTCAACTGACTGGTGATGTCCCACATAGGCATGTGCCCAGCGCTGCTCATAGGAGGACCACTGACCAACATGACCCTGCGAGACAAAGCACATCAGCTGGAGTCACCAAACACATGTTTCAGGCTGTGGTTCACAGGTATGTGCTGAATGGCACAACAGAAAAGGTCTGAGGCTTCAGAAGGCAGCTGTCTGTTCATTAACTGACAATATTCAAGCACTTTCAAATGCTCACCATCATCATGCTGATGTTTTGGATAGACGATTGGGTGACATGGTGGGAGTCCTTGACTGTGGCATGTCAATCCTCAAGCGTGGAAAGTCTGTGCTGGAACATCTGGTGGGAGTGAGGCATCAGGCATGTGGACATAGGTCAGCTGCATCACCTGTTGAAGGTCTACGTGAACATGCTACTGCACATGGCTGCTCCCATAGTGGTGGTAGCAGCAGCAGTGCAGCTGGTGCTGTGCTGTCCACACCAGGACACAGCAGGCCATGTGCACATGGTTCTGGATGGTCCCAACAGGGACACAATTCCAGTGGACATGTGTCATCAGACAGTACCCAATCTGAACCTCTGCCTGGTAGTGCCTGTGCAATCCATGGCAGGCGTAGGTCACATGGCCGGACACTGTGAGCTCTGAAACCTGCCTTGTACAGTCTGCAGCTGTCAATAATACCCCTGTATAGGCCAGCCACATGCCAGACCTCTGTGCATGCATGCACGCACACATGGGAAACAAATGTAGGGAACCTCAACACACACACGCATAGCATCCACACACGCCCAGTGATATCACAGGCCCTAACACACACATGATGTCATCCAATGGTGAAGCCTAGGCCTCTGGCAAACATTATCACCCTGTGCATATGATGATGCCTGTGCTGCATCTCTGTCATCCACACCATCGGTGCAGGGACATGCTCATATGGTCTGATCCACAGGGTGAACATACTAGGTAGACAATTGTAGATTAATACTGTTGAGGAGTGTTGACAGGCAGCAGACATACCATGTATTACAGTTTTAGAATGCATTTTGTACATTTGACAGTATGTGTCATGTGTAACAAAACTAACAGCATATTGATCTTGACGTTCTGCCTTCCTCTTTCAGGTGTAGTTGCATGTGCCAGGGGATGTTGGTGTTTGTGGTTAGTGTCCCATATGTACATGTTGACTACCCACAGGTCAGTATGACAATACCTGCATGCACTTTGTAGCTTCCACATCACAGTTATATTCTCTCATGTTTCAATTATGTTTACTATTCTAATGATCCAAGAGCATGATAGCTGTGTAGTAAGTTACTGTGTTCAGAGCCATCACATCCATAGTAGGTGACATCACAGGTATAGTTACCTGGAGTGGGGATGAGGTAAAAGAGTGGTATGGTGGATGACAAGGGTAAAGGCCAGTGGAAATAGTGGCTTCTCATTGGGAAGCAGTAATACCCACTGCCATGACAGCATGCAAACACAGACACACCCACACACTCAGGGATTCACAGACACAGTAAAACACACTCTGACACACACAGTTGCCAGTTTTTGGATGAGAACCCCCCTGCCTATGTGCATATCATCATTATAGTAATACCCAATTACAAGACGAACCACAGAGATTACACGTGCAGGTAGTCAGAATGGCCTAAGATCAAGGACATCGACAGAGATACTACAGTGCAGTGAGTGTATGTGGGGGGGGGGGTCTATCAGTAGGCTATGTAACAACAGGTCATACCCCAGGGTGTACATGTTAACAGGCAGTTAGAATGCCCATCTACGATTGATGATATCAATAGGGATGCTAGATTGCATTGACTGGATGGGGGGAGGGGGCATTAACATTTCACTATGGTAAAATACAGCCTCACTCCAGGGACTGGACAGCCACACACACACACACACACACACACACACACACACACACACACACACACACACACACACACAATGTGGCATTCACAAAGATATACACCTATGTCACACACATACAGACACTTTACATGTGTGAGGTTCAACCACCTGCCTATGCCTTTCTTTCTACACTTCACTCTGTACTGGTGTCAACAACAGTGTTCAGGAGAGTGAAAATGTTTAGGATGTATTCCCAACCATACGTGACATATATGGACACACACACACACACACACACACACACACACACACACACACACACACACACACACACACACACATGTGCCAGTACTGTGAATCAAACACCTGCCTATCTCATGACAGGTGTTACAGAAGTACAGCACTATTGCATTCGCTACAAAGCTTACTGACTCTTTTCTTTGCCAGCTGTGCTGATATATGCACAATATATGCACAGGGGAGGTATTACTGTTACAGGTGTCATGAGGTTTGCCTTCAGTGTCACCCTTACTGCATTCTGCATTGTCTGTCTTCCACTTCAATTAACAAAACCTCACCTTAGCAGTTACACAGGTTATTGTAGGAATGGTTGTAACACACCAATGAGTTGTCCTCAGTAATCATTCATCTGCAAAGAAGCCCCACCACTTAGTAGTTATGTCCAAACATCTGCCCATACCTCATGTACAGATTACTGTACTTAGAGTATATCACCATATACAGTTGGCAATATTGAGGCTGTATTGCAACAGCATGATGTACTAAGAAACCAGTCACCTTCAGAAATCAGAAACTGCACACGCATGGAATCTACACAAACATCAATACATGTACACATATGCGGTCTACATCAGTAAGTCCACTAGCAGGTCAAGAGGATACATTCCACACCTTCCCCACGTCATGTGTGAAACATAGCCGAGCATTACACCATAATGGATGTTGTCTATATGTACTGGTAGACACTACCACCTTCACCGAGTAGCCAAGTGTACATATATGACAACAGCACTTATCAGTGAGACACACAAAGCATTATTCCATGTCATGCTCCTACAAACTGTTACTTGACAGTGCCATGGTGAAGCCAGGGCATTGTAATGGTCAACAGTGAGCACATCATATTTGTCACACACACCTCATGTTTACTGGAAGAGTGTCAGCAATGTGCTCTGTTAGAGCTAGGCAGTACACTCATTCAAGCATGGGCAAGGTCTGTGGCTTGTAAACATCTCACCCCAGCACGTACTGGCTATTGTGGTACTAAGGCTAATGTCCAGACAGAACACAGCATGCAGGGCTTGCAATTGTTGACAGGGGTATATGTAGGAGCTGTGGCCACACATGGCTATACATGTCATGAACATATCACCTGTGACTACTCAGGACAATGCAGAGAAGAGCTGGATTTCCCTGAGTCTGTCAATATAGGCCTTGTGTATGTCCTATGATCCTGTTATTTGGGTATATTTGTAGGCATTGCATTAGGTGGACATGTCTAATGGCATACATGCCACATGGGGTGTTGTATAATACAATAGGTGTCATGGGTGACCAGTAGAGAGGGAATATTACCTCTGTTAACATAGATATCAAACCTTATGTACTGTTAGCATGCTTTCTGCCATTTGCATGTGTGTAATGACTGTAGCCACCTGTATGTAGAAAAGATAACGAAAGCTATGGTAATGTCATTTATGTTGTATGAGTGTGGGATGTACATATCCAGGACAGGTACAGTTAGGTCATATCCAACCATGAGGGTGTTGTTTTACTGGTGTACAGCAACAGTCAGCCGTGTTAATGCTGACAACATCCGAGGGACCCTGGTATGTGTACAACTGAGCTGGTTACAAACAGTGGTATTATTGCATTGCATAACACATTATGCAGCTGTGTCTGTACATGGGTACTTTGCACAGTTGATGTAGGTCAAGGTACAGTCCACCAATCGAGGGTTATCTGGTGGTCTACCATACTATGTCATACCACATATGGATGTGTGTTGGTAATCTGGGGACAAGGTGGTGGATGTATATGAGGATACAACCTAGAATGCAGCATTTGCCACTGTCACCTGTGCCTGACTCATCTGTGATGAGTTATGTCAGAGTAGTGGTCTTTACATGTGAGTAGCCTTTATGAATATGTGGATACCACCACCTGTAATGGTCCATACCACTGTTATGGCCCACATGTCTGAATCTGAGTTATATGGTGGTAGTGCAATTGTGCACTAAAGAGACTTCAGCCAGGTGTTCCTCACTGCACAGATGACAGTATTCCCCATTGTAGGTTCTACATTGAGCAAATGGATTACTAAAGCAATACATCTTGCACTGGTTAGCATAAGCATCCAATGCAATTGTCTTGTAGGTGTCAGGGTGTTACTTCTGGGTGTAGGACATTTGCCTTGGAATGCAGCTATATAGGTAAATGCAACCTAGGTATTATCCACACACACGTGAAACATGGATGCATGTGCTCTGTGTTGAAGGCTTGTCATTCAGTCATGGCAGCCTGAAATGACAGTCACTGGACAACATCATAATAACAGCAGGACATTGGCTCATTGTTTTGGTCTAGCAATTGTCACTCGTACCATGACATCACTGCGAGTGGCAGTAATGTGCTTGGTAGCAAATGCCTCATGTAAGGTGATGGATAGCAGCAGAAATTGTGTATATGACCAATGTGAGATATACTTAGGGCAGCCATCCTGCTAATAATGACAACTACTAACACAGCCGGGAGAGGTCATCTTGAAACCTGCACCTCAGTACCATTACACAATGTGGCTCACACATTATGCTTGCACATGCCACTGTTCCACGTATAATGCCACAGTCCACAACCTGCTATCAATGTATGCCTTTCAGGGCAGCAAGGTGTGTGACACATGCTGTAGGTAGCATCCGCCTGTGTGTCCCAGGTAACCTATTGTCTGTCACGTCCACACATGCATGAATGTGTATACTTAACATATATATGTTAGTACTTCATGTACATGTATGCATGTGTATCACACAGCACAGACACAGATATACCATGTATGGGCCACATACAGGTATCAGGTAGTAAACCAGTATGATGTGCATATGTACTGACAGGTAAGATGTTCATAGCTGTAATCCTGTGTGTTTACAATAGGAGTCCATTACAATGTGTTCTGTACATGTAAGTCTATGAGCATGCACACTGTGGCCTTCTGTGGTTAGAATTGAGTGCATCCCAAACAGCCCTGTGCTACTAAGTGTATGAGCGTACCCACTGACACCTTGTGTAATTTGAGTCAGTGCATCCAACAAGCCCTTTGTTACTAAGTGTATGAGCATGTCCAGTATAACCTTGTGTTGTTGTAGTCATAGTGCATCCCAAAACGGCCCTGTGCTACTAAGTGTATGAGCATGCCCACTGTAACCGTGTATAATGATAGCAGTTGTCCACTCCACAGACAGGCATACTCCAGTTCAGGTTCCTGTTGTGCTAGAACTATACCTCTCAGGCCTACCTATGTACTACCTGCAGATGATATGTCTTGTTTGTGCATACAGGTTGTAATGGACACCTACTTTAAACACACAGGTTTACAGCTATGTACTTCGTGACTGTCAGTCTCCCTGTTGTTGTCCTCAATCTTAGAAGGGCATTCTGACTGCCTTGGAATGTGTCTGCATCCTGTCATGACAGCAGGTTTTGCTGCATTCCAAAGAGTTACCACCTTTTGCACTGGCCTTTATCCTTGTCAACTGCTAAACCTCTTTCGTTCCCCCCCCGCCCCACTGCAAGTAGTCAGTCCTGTGATGTCACCCATCTTAGAAGTGGAATCAGAGTAAGTGCAATTGTATGTGTTCTGTGGAACATACCCCAACTGCATACCACTATACTAGTTACCTTTACATAGGCAAGACGTGTATGTGCAATACTGGCAAGTGTGTGCATGTTTGTGTGTGTGACTACCCTGTAGCCAAGAATACATGTGTGTAATGTCTTTTAGCACACCATGGTAGCCATCTGTGGTGACTGATGTCTACAAAGTATTACATAGTTAGGAATGGTAAAGAATACACAGTCAAGCATGACTACAGTTGGGTATGTTATTTTCCTGTGCTACTGTCGAGCAGTGACACAGAAGTGGTCACCGGGGTGTAAGTCCATACCCATTATTCCCCCCACCCTAACTCCACAATCTCTGGGGTAGATTACATTAGCCATCATTCCCTACCCCAAACTCCACATACACCACAACCATCCCTTCTCTAGTGAACTGATTAAGATTTAAATGTTATAACACAAGAGATGCCTCTGTTTTGTGCACATGTCAGTTCCTTTGGAACCCTTCTGTGTCAAAAAGGGTGTTCAGACATGTGTGTGTGTGTGTGTGTGTGTGTGTGTGTGTGTGTGTGTGTGTGTGTGTGTGTGTGTGTGTGTGTGTGTGTGTATATATATATATATATATATATATATATAGCTGTGTCTGTATAGGTATAGATATATATATATATATATATATATATATATATATATATATATATATATATATATATATATATACATATATGCAGTTATGACAGTTGTACAGATGTAGACTTGTCTTTGTTGTTTCACAGAGTACAGTACATTCAAGGGTACTGTACATATGTACACAAAGTGACTGTCCCATTTATTTTCAGTACTGTGGAATACATGTAGTAAGGTGTGCATTATAAACTCCCTGCAACAGGTATACAACCCAGATGGCTTTGTGGTACATCCAGTGACGTCAGTGTGCATGGTCCAGGGTTCAAGACTTGCAAGCCTTGTTGATGCTGTCAATTAGGACTGCATAAGACATGTTTAAGCAGGTGTAAATGTGTTTTTGTGACAGTAAGCAGCGGGTACACGCAAGTAACAGACATGTACAACTCGCAGTACACTTGAAATGCCCTTCTTTGGCAATCCTGCTGATGTCACTCACCTACGAATACACCTCTGGGATTGCTGGAACCCAGTAATCTCTATGGCACATGCTGTAACTGCATAATGCTGTAGTGTGCTAAACTAGTTTGGTAGGTGTTCGAATTCCAAACAGGCCAACTGTGTGTGTTTGCCTGCCTTAGAAAGAAACTATGCTTTTAGAGTATGCACACTCTTTACAATTTATATACTCACCCTTGGAAATCCTGCTGATGTCACCCACCTAGAAATACACCTCTGGGGCTGTTGTAATCCAGTATTCTCCATAGCATGTGCTGTAACAGCGTATTGCTGTAATGTGATAAACTAATTAGATCGGGGTTCTATTCCAAGACAGGCCAACTGTGTGTCTGCCTGAAAAAGTAACAATGCTGTACAATCTTTACAATTCACATGACCACCTTTGGCTTTCCTGCTGATGTCATCCACTTAAAAATACACCTCTGGGACTGCTATAACTCAGTATTTTCCGTAGTTCGTGCTGTAACTGTTTATTGCTGTAGTGTGATAAATTAGTTAGGGATTCTATTCCAAGAGAGGCCAACTGTGTGTGTAATTGTCTACCTGCCTGAGAATGTAACAATGCTTTTTAGAGTATGCACACTCTTTACAATTCACGTAACCACCTTTGGCAATCCTGCTGATGTCACCCACCTTGAAATACACCTCTGGGACTTCTATAACCCAGTAATCTCCATAGCACGTGCTGTAACTGCATAATGCTGTAGTGTAATAAACTAATTAGGTAGGGGTTCTATTCCAAGACATGGCAGGTGTGTGTTTGACATTCAGAGCCTGTGTGGAGGGGGCTGTGATTGTCTAACCACTGGACATGTTGAAAAGTGGATTTTGTAGTTTTCCTATATGGTGTCCTATGTCACTATGTCACAAGGTCCACCTCACGAGGAGTACAGATGTTAGTCAGCCAAGGGACTGTGTTGGCAAGCCATAACCCTACATCTGGCAAAAGGCCTGGTGAACAAAGTATGCAACCCTACTATAATCCGGAATACATTCTGAACTCATGTGTCATACACAAACACACTTGCCTAGAATATTCCGCTATGTTGCTAGTACCCTACACATTGATGACAGATAATAGGCATGGTGTGATTGCACTGGGCTGCAGAGGACATGGCACCCTGTACAGCAGTACAATAGGCACATAATTGTGGACAATGTGCCTTCACTATGTTCCCCACTGGATGCCTGCAACATATGTGGTGCCATCAAATGTGATCCACAGAGGCCATACAATGCCGTACACACATGCCCTGTATGTACTGATGCCACTGACACCAGGGAATTCCTGTATCATGCTATCAATGCAGGTGCAGGGTCAACCTGTGGTCTATAAGCAGGTCCTGCCACACCAGGCCAGTATTGGCATATCTGAGGATAACAGTCTCTGTACACAACATGTGCCAGCCAAACCAGGTACACTTGCACATGTCACTGTACATTATTGTGGGACGTGCACATCCCAGGCAATGTCCATGTCAAGGACTATCAAACACAAACATGGCATGCATTGCAAAGCAATGCAGGCAATGTCCATGTCAAGGACTATCAAATACAGACATGGCATGCATTGCAAAGCAATGGCCATACACAATGGTAACCAGGATGTCAGGACAGTTCATACAATACCCATCTTTGTGGGACATTGCAGACACTACACCCCTGTACCACACTGCACACCATTGTCGGGTGGCATGATGCCAAGGATTACCCCTCACCCAGCCTTGTACAGCCATCTTGCACAGCCAACCACTACACACTCGTGAAGCAATGCACACATGCATGTCAGTACTGGCACCTTGTGTCTGCATGTGGGGTATGACGCTCCCAACCACAGTCACACCCAGTATAACTCCCATTGGCATACCGACTGATATCAGACATGTTCACATGCCCTAGCCCATAGAACCTCCGGATATTCCCTGTGGTGCATGTAGTACCTGTGCATTACTGCAGTGTGGCAAACTAAGTAGTTAGGAAGTGTATTTGTGGGCCTGGCAAAGTGTGTCAGTGTGAGTCCATTAAAGACTGTGGTTGTGTTGACAATGACATCCGTTCATGTGGACAGCCATGTGTGCTACACCTAATGTATGTCTACTATATCTCTGTTGCAGATGTCACTCATCCGCACATATATTTTCTTGCAGCACACCAACATGTCAGCTTTTTGGCGCATGGAGTAACTGCATGTACTTGCAATAGTAATGACTAGTCAGTCAGGGGTTTGAATCCCTGTACTGGTAGGTGTGTGACAGATGATGCTTAGGTTTTAGTCTCCAAGCCCTTCTCTGATGTACTTTGCCTCTGTCTGTCCCTCCCACACACGCTCTGGTGAATGTGGAGTTGTACACCTACTCAGCAGCAGCTTGTGCTTTGTAATTTAAAGGTTGACTATTCTGCCCTATTGGTTCCCCCCCTAGGGTGATTTTTTGGAACCTGGAATTGTTTCCCCCTTAGCCCAAAGGGATGGGAAAAACCCGCAAATCTGGGGCCCAGTTGGTTTTTTTGGGCCCCGACCCCCTTTGGTGGAACCCCCGGGGTTGGGGTTTTTTGGGAAAGGTCCAGAAGGGAACTTGTTTCCCCAACATCCCACGTGGGTTTTGGGGGAAAAAGGGGGTTTTAGGCCAGAAAGCTAAGGGGAGAAATGTACATTTCATTTAGCCTGCCCTTTAACAAAAGGGGGTGGGATTTGCATGTTTTTGCAAAAAGGGGGCTCCCCGGTGGGGACCCCCCCCTGTTTCCATCTGGGGCCTGGGCTTTTGTGGAAAAACCCCCCCCTTTTTCCGGGGTTTTCCCCACATTGTAATCAGGAGCTGTTTGGGGTTTTCATCCTACCCCCCTTATTATGAGTTACTTCCCTTCCCCCTCCCTCTACCCCCTGCAAAAGGAAACAGTTTAGAAAATTTTCCCCCCAATGGGCCATTTCAACTGCCCCTACAATTTTAAAACCCCTTTTAAATGCATCAAAATATCCCGGGTTTTCCCCCCCCTGTTCCTCGGGTTGGGTTATGGCAACATGACTTTAAAGGGAATCCTGAAAGCCCCCCGACAACAACCTACCGGTTTAAAAGGAAAACCCCCTTTTCCCTTTTTTTGGAGGTCCCCAAAAACCTTCCTGTTTTCCCCCTTAAGTTTGGCCCGGAAATGGGAAGAAATTGGGGCCCCGGTTGGATTTCCAATTCTGTTTTTGGTTTTGCACCCCCTTCTGGGGAACTTTTAATTAATGGGGGGCCCCCTACATAAACAGGAACTTGTTTTTCTTCCGTTTTTTTCCCCGGAACTTTTTTTTGGGGGCTTAATAATTTAAATAAATAAATTAATTTAATATTTAAAAATAATTTTAGTGTTTTGGGGCATGGGGGCTGCCCATTGGGGAATCCATACTGTTTAAAACTGGGGTATTGGGGTTTGATAACACCCCCCGGGCCGGGGTTTTCCCACTTGTGGGAAAAGGTTTTTATGCCTGGGTTTTTCCAACCCAACCCCAACCCAACCTCCACAGCTTTCACTCTTCCTTCCCCCATTTACCCTCAGGAAACAAAAGGGAACCGTTCCTTTTTAAATTTTCCCCTCATTTTTTGTTTTCACTGTCCACCCTTGGGGGGAAATGTAACCCCTTTTTAAAAGCCATTCACAACATCCCCCAGTTGGGTCCCCCCCCTTTTAGGCACACCATTTCCTGGTTGCACCTGTCCAAAGGTTCCAAAGGTGTGTTTCCCAAACCCCTTTGGTAAACAAACTACCTCCCCTAATTGGGTTTTAAACCCCATTTTCCTTTTTAGGGGTATGATGTCCAAACACACCCTTTTTTTAAAAGGGTTTTTCTAATAATTTTTTTGGACAGGGCCCCTTTTAATTGGGAAAAAAAAATGAACAGGGAAGTATTTTGGGCCCCAAATTTTAAAATTTTGCTTTTTAATGACACATTTTCGCTAGGGGCTTGAATTCATAAAAACACCATAAATAATAACCAAGGCATTTTCTTTGTTTCCCCCCTTTTCCAAAACCTTTTTGGGGGAATGGGGGGTTTGTTTGGGCAAATGGGAGTTCCCCGGGAAATAATTAATATTTATTTTTAATTTTATTTTCCCTATTTGTTTTTTGAATACATCATATGAGGAAAATTTCATTTCCTAAAACTGTTTAAAACCCGCGCCCGGAAAAGATAAAAGTTTGTTTAAACCCTCCCATTGGGGGCTGGGGATAAAAAAACCCCGCCCCCTCTTGTGGGAAATACATTTGTGTTCGGGCCCTGGGGTTTAGGCCCTTTCCAAAGGCCATTTAATTTTTGGCCCGGGAGAAAACCCTTATTGGGGGTAAGGACATTAAAATTTTTGGGGTGTCCCCGGGTTTTGCTAAGCAAGTTTAACCCTGGCAGGGTTTTTTCCCCCTGGTTTGTTCCCCATTGGCTTAACCCGGGGGTTTTACTTTTATTTTGGGCCAAAGGCTTCACCGCCCGCTTGGGGGGGGGGAAAAGCACTGTTTGGTTTTTTATTGGGCCCCCCACCCCTTTTGGGGTGAACTTTTATTTCCCCTTTTATCCTATTACATTATTTCATGTGATATTTAAGGTCCCATTAAATTTTTATTAATTATTAATTTATTATATTATTTTTTCCCTTTTTAAATCTGAATTTTTGGGAAAACATGGGAAATTTTTTTTCTTCAATAAAAAATAATTTTTTTTAAAAAATTTAATTATATTATCATAATATTTATATTTTTAATTTATAATATTTTTTTTATAATTAATATTAAAATATAATAATAAAGTATAAAAATAAAAATTTAAATTATTATTTATTAAATTAATTAAATAAAATATAATTCAACAAAATTTTCTAGGTTAAAAATGTTTATAATCTTAAATTGGGGTTTTTAAATTTTTCTTTTGTAAATTACCCCCTTTTCCCCCAAAAGGCCTTTTTTTAGGAGGGTTAAATTAAAAAAAATTTACAAAATCAAAATCCCCGGAAAAAACCTTTTTTGGCCCTATTTTTTTCCCCCTTTTTTTCCCGCCCGTGGGGTTTTTTTGGGGTTAATTGGGATCCTTCCCAATTTTAAAATTTTACATCCCTGGGGCTGTCCATATAGGCAAACATCAGCCAACACCTGCATACCTAGACCGATAAGTAGCTACCCATAGTTCCCCTACCCACACCTCCTCTACAGCACTCATCCTTACTCTGGGTCCTGGTCAGTTCTGAACACACCACTACATGCTGCCCAGTCTCTACTTCACGGGACCCATGTCATACAATTGTCTCGACCCATGGGTCATCAGGCTTTCCCACCCTTGTTTTCCAGGTATGTATACACCCCAGCCCGAATGATCATTGTATCACCTTCTTTTGGTCTTGTCAATTTTTGGGGTGGCCCACAAGGGACACTCATGTCTGTGTTCCAAGATTAGATTTCACGGGTGCACTGTTTACCTCCCCGGTTGTATCGTGCCTGTGGTCTGGGGAGCAGTGGACTATTTACATTGTTTGCAGGTTTGTGTGTATGTTTCCCGTGTCCGGCTGGGGGGGGGGGGTGGAAGGTCATGCTACGTGTTTCATGTTTCTTGCTTGGGCCCTTCACTTCCATTGGCATAGCCTATGAACATATGTCATTCTTGTGTGCTGTTTCATATCATAGCTGTATATCTGTGTATATCTACGCACACGCGCACATACACACACACACACACACACACACACACACACACACACACACACACACACACATATATATATATATATATATATATATATATATATATATATATATATATATATGTATATGTATATGTCTGCATACCCCACACAAATGCATTTACACACTGGTGTTTATATATGCTTAAACCTGCTTACTAGTGCCTTATTCATTATGACACTGACACTTCGCTCCAGTTCACTTTTAATTGTTATTTTGCAGGTTATACAGTGGACAGATGTCGCAATATGTTCATGTACAGATTACCGATGGTAAATGGTATGTGATGCAGTGGGATTCGGAACGGGAATGTCTGTTCGTTAGGCAGTTGCTCTAACCAATACACTATTGCTTTGCTGCTTCATTTGCATATATACCCATATACCCATGGCTCCTGGTATCCCAAACACCCACCCCAACACCTCCCTAACACTACAGTCATCCTTTCTCCAGTTGGATTTGCGGTGTATCCACACCACTACACATTGGCCACTCCCTACTCCTGTAGACCCATCCTATCGGTTGACTCACTCCACGTATCCTCAGAACTCCCAAACTTTTAGTCCACAAACATTGGTGACATGAGCGACCAAAAGGACACTATTCACAATGTTTGGGTTGTCCCACATGGGACATGCATGTCTTTATGTCAAGATTAGACTCTATACTTCATTACAACCTTACTTCCGTTAACATGACACTACAATAAATTAATAAGTATGACTATGTGGTAACGTACACATTACACATGAGAGCCTAATTATGTACGTGTTCGGTATATTTATTTTATAAATAGACTGGTTTAGTAATTGGCATTGCTGTAGCAGGCAGATCACAGGATTGATTCCATGTGTGGGAAAGTCCTTACATTTGATTTTTTTCAGCACAGCACTGACTTCGGACATTGTACACACTTCTGCATTTTAGCAATTTCATCCCTTCCCTATTATGCACAACCTATTATTCTGTCTACTGTCGAGGTTTGTAAGGGCACATTCATGTTATTTTTGTCTGCAAATGGAATGAATGTGTTACAGACAAAGTACTTCTACATATAGATGTCTGCATGTGTGTATGCATATAGATACTTAAAATGAACTCGCTGACCTCCACGGGGCGGTCCAATTAGAACCAGCCCATCAAACCCTGGCATGCCTGGATCCATAATTTCATACCTATAGTTCCTCCACCCCACCCTAATTCAACATACATGCATACCATCCATTGTCCAATTGCTATCGCAGCCATGACACACCTCACACATTGCCCTCTCCCGAGCGTTAGGGGCCCTACACGTATGTTGTCCCAACCCATGTATTCTCAGGCTTTCCCACTATTTAGTCCTTGAACATACCTGCCCTTGCTTGTTTAATGGTCAGATGGACAAATAGCCTATCAATTTATGGGTAGTCCCACCAGAGACTACCCTCTGTGTGTAAAGTAGACTTAGCAGATCAACAATGTTACTCTCACTGGTAATATCCTGCCTGTGGTGTGAGTAGCAGTGCTTTGCTCACTCCTGCCCAGCTTGATATGACATACGCTGACAGCGCTATATAATACTGGGGTTGATGTTGATTCTCTTCTCATTCCTTTTGTATGCTTTATTGCTACATTGTTCTTTCTTCATATATATATATATATATATATATATATATATATATATATATATATATATCTATATATACACATATGCATATATATTATATATCTGTACATACTTATATATATTTCCTATGCTGGGCACTGCTTAGACCCATGCAAGCTCACTCAGACTTGCTTATTGGTACTTATATATGTTTACTGCTGCTTATTTGTGCTTACACCTGCTTACTAGTGCCTTATTCATTATGACAGTGCCACTTTGATTAAATGACATTTGGTTAAATATTTCATGCGATACTCTTATGTCAGTTTTACAGCAAAATGACATTCATTCCACATGGAAAATGATATATGCTATTGTTAGGCTTGAACCGTGAATGCCTGTTCGTTAGGCAGATGCTCTAAACACTACACTATTGACATTTATGTTGATTCCACATGTTTTTCTCTATTTGAATGAATTTGATGTGTAAGCTACGCTCGGCAGAGGGCAGTGACGTGCAAACATGCTGCGCTTTGCTTACACCTTCAATATTGCAGCAATTCAAATGTATAATAGGGACACGGGGAATCTAATTGTGAAAGTTCTAGGGACAGGGCTCAACATTCCACTACGTGCTTGTGTGTTCACTACTTCGATTTTATTTCACTGTTTGTGGACACTCTTGTATGCTTAACATATATTTCAGTATCCATGGACACTGAATTACTGACTTACTATTACAGGAGGGTTCTGTTAGTAGGCATAGTAGGTTATGCAACTGTCAGGGCATGTTTATGCCTCCGTTGAGCACTTGTGCATGCCCCCTGCACTCGCACACGTTTCTTGTGCACGTCGAGGGTGCGGCAGGGCACCCTCATACAAATTCATATGGCGCTGCTGCATCATCTGTAGTGAGGACACTCAGCGCAAGGCTAAAACTGTCCTTGCACCGAGCTTCTTGAATCCCAGGGACTGTGTTTTGCATGTATGCTCTGCGGAGATAGCTCGGAGCATGCACAGAAAGTGTCAATGTTTTCTAGTTCAATGTTATGATGTCGACATTAAGCACAGCAATGCAACACTGAATCAGCTATTACCACTAGATCTGTATATATATATATATATATATATATATATATATATATATATATATATATATGTATCAGGGATAAAAATCCAAAGGGGGATATTCCAGGGTGACTTTCTGTCACCATTGCTCTCGTGCCTTGCCCTTTACCTATTAAGCTGTCTGCTTAACAGATTAGGTAATGGCTATAATTTGGCTCCAGAAAGCAACAAAGTGTAAAAACTTTTCATCTGTTCTTTGTGATGATTTAAAACTGTATAGCTCATCAGATGAGGAACTGAAAGCACAACTTCAAGTAGTCAAAACTTTTTCAGAAGATATAAGAATGTCATTTGGTCTTGATAAATGTGCAAAAGTAACCTTTAAAACAGGAAAGCTACAGTGCCAAGAAAACATCAGTTTGGGACAGGAATGTGATATAAAAGAACTTGAGCAAGAGGGAGTGTATAAATATTTGGGAATTGATAAAGGATCAACAATAAAACCTGAACAAATGCAAATAAAACTTAGGAATATTTTAGAAGACTTTAATCCTGAAAACATTATTGACATCTAGGAACAAAATTCAAGCTGCAAAACAATTTGCTCTTCCTGTCTTAACTTTTTTTGGAGGGTATTGGATAGATTAGACAGGAAAACAAGAAGGATGCTTCATGCTCATCAAATGATTTATAAAAATCAGTGCATACCAAGATTATATATTCCCCATTCTGAATGAGGTATAGGCCTCCTTGAAATTGAGTACATATATAGATCTGCAATTGTGGGACTGCATACATATCTACTGACCTCACAAGACCTGAACATAGTGAAAGTTTTGAAACATGAGGAGAAAATATCTAAGATGGCTTCCCTTCTTAGTCTAGCAGAAGCATATCAGTGTCAAGCAGGAATGGAAATTAAACCAGAAGTAGATAAAAATCAGGCAGCAACTGTATGTGCCAAAAAATAAAAGAAAGAATATAAGGTGAAGGATCAGATGAGAAGGCAAGAAATGTGGAAAATGCATAAATATAGTTGCAAGTATAGAAAACTCCTGGAAGAACCTCATGTTGATCAGGATCAAATGCAGGAATCGTTAAGCAGAGGCAAATTCAAACCAAAAGATGAAAGGTTAATATTGGCGGCGCAAGATAGCGGGCTACTTTCACATTGATTTACAAATTCCATTGAACATGTGGGAGAAATGGACAAATGTAGGTTTTGTAAAACAGAATTGGAAACAGTTGCACACCTTGTTGCTAGTTGTGATATACTAATGGCAGAAGGACTGTATACTGAAAGGGAAAATAATATAGCAAGACTGTTGCACTAGGGACCATGAAAACATTATAATACTGAAGTAGTTGAAAAACACTGGAAACATGAGCCACAAAGCTTCATAGAGAATGATGAAGTCTACATCACATGGGATCACCCATTACCAACAGTTCAAAAGACAGATACAAGAAAACCTGATATAGTGGTCCATGAAAAGAATACAAAAGGTAGCATTGATCACTGAAATCACTACACCCGGTGACTAAAGTGTTTTGCATACAGAGAGACACAAAGTCATAAAATATCAGAATTTTCAGGAAGAAATGAGAGAAATGTGTAAGAAAGATACTCAGTTCCAATAGTAGTAGGAGCAATGGGTCTTATGAAAATGAATGTACAATCTTATTTAATTATGTTACCAATGCATGTAACTCCATACGAATTGTAGAAGGAGTCATTACTGGGCACATTGCAGGTGCTGCGAAGAGTACTTCTGGCAGATATCAAAGACTGAAACAATACTAATTTCATGAACTTTAATCTTGCTTTGACTTAGGAATGGGGTCCATTCCAGCCATGGTATTTGAAACCCAATGGACTTGGAGAAATTAGAAAAGAGATTAGCTTGGAGGCTAAATTTATGAAGTCATCTCCTCAATCAGAGACTCATTGAAGGAAGACCTGGAAGTGAGTAGTGAGAGAGAGCCAGGTCAGGGTTAACCTATGAAGTGTCTAAATGGAGAGTTGGGTCCGAATGGAGAGATGATAAATCAGCAAACAAAGGAGAGTGATATTGCTAGAAATGAATTCATCCTCAAGTCTTGGTGAGTACCTTCACAAGGTAGACCCTGTTTTTCAGAAAACCTCACGAAGGCAACACTGATATATAGATTGCATTTTATATAGCATATATCATGGACAGAAGTAGGTTCAAAAATAAAAAAGATTGCTAGGTGCACAAGACCCAGGATAAAATCTTGCCCAATCCTGGTAGGTGCACTAGTGCCAGGATTGGAAAAAATGACAGTGTGGAATTCTTTAGACATGGAAAAATTCCTATAATGGGGATAAGCCAAGCCCACTGTAAAAGGAAGTAACAGTCCAGAAAAATCACAAAAACTCTCAGGACAAAAAGAGCCATAAAGACAATAGAGTGGACTGTTGAGAATAAGACAGAAATTATGTATTATTATTATTATTATTATTATTATTATTATTATGCAAGAAGCCCAGAATTTCCAGACAGAAGATATACAAAAAGATTAAGAAAGAAATTTGAGGGAAAAAAATAGCCGTACTTAGATATATTACTGATGCATGGAACTCCATATGAACTGCAGAAGAGTCATTACTAGGCACATTGCAGGTGCTGCCAAGACCACTTCTGGTTAACATCAAAGACTGAAGCAATACTAATTTCATGAACTTTAATCTTACTTTGACTTGGGAATGGGGTCCATTCCTGCCATGGTATTAGAAACCCAAAAGACTTTGAGAAAGTAGAAAAGAGAGTACCTTGGAAGGCTAAATTTAGGAAGTTATCTCCTCAATCAGAGATTCCTTAAAGGAAGACCTTGAAGCTAGGAGTGAGAGAGGGCCAGATCAGGGCTAACCGATGGAGTGTAAAATGTGGATTACACCTTGAAGAAGTATCTGTTTGTTACAGCTGTAAGTAAAACCTGGAAAAGGCCTGAATCCTTGGACTTTCTTTTTGGTTATAAGACAGCCTGTACCTTGGAAGGGCTATGTGTGAAATGGACACTGTAACAGGTGTTGTTTATTTTATTGTAAAACTGAAAACCAACGTGGGTTAAGGTTTCTGTTTTATGCATATTATGCATCCATTGCTTTTTGGGGGGAGTTTACATATGTGTTAATATGTCTCAATATAGATAGCTAGATAGACAGATAGGTAATTATGTTAATAAGTGATTGGTAGGAAGTGTGAAACTAAAAGGGCCAGATCTGATTTGCAAGGATGAAAAATGTGTTTACATATACGTGCATGTATATGTCTATATGGATGTACTTACTATGATCAAAACACAGAAACACTGACATAAATAATGCTGACCACAAACATTGACAGCACACCATGCACCCATGAGGAAAATCTTTTCCATGTGCAATTTAAATATTACTTTGGGCATAGTTACTGCCTGCCCTTGTCTCTCTGAGACATGGAGGCCAGACTGGAGATGAATTTCCAATTTCCCATCCAGTGGTCAAAGTTACACTTAAATAGGGTTAGGGATGGACTCTATTTCACATGGATGGTGTACCTGCTCTATACCACGGGGATCCTCTGAGACACATATCTGCCTCACCAACATGTCCTATTTATGTAGCAAGCAAAATTTAATTACTTGGATCTAGTGGTACTGATGCTGCTGAAAGGCTCATCAGACCTGGATCTGTATGCCAGACATAAGGCACCTCTCAGTAACGTATAAGAGTCTGAGTATAGAGATAGGGTTTTAAGGTGATCCATATAGGACAGTGTGTTTATACTCTGGATTCTCTTGATAAAGAAACTTTGTAGGGGTTCCATCAGCTCCATATGTCTAGTCACGGACATGCCGAAGGGGTTATTATACTTAATGATGAGAGATAAGGGCCGAATAAAGTGACGCAATGACTTTCTTTGAATGATTATTTCAATCATAATTTGGCCCATAGCTTTTCATATTAGACTAGTCAGACTAATGGGTCTGTAGATTCTGGGGTCAGTTGATGTTCCACCTTTATCCAGTGGGATAACTGTTCCAGTCCACCATTCTCATGATACAAAGCCTGTTTTGAGGCTATAGCTGAAAAGTAACTTACGTGGTCCTGATAGATCATGCTTCAGACTATTTAGGAGGCATCCTGATATATTGTCTGGGCCTATTAAGGTAATGTTTTTGACCTTAGTGAGCACCGCCAGGAACTGCTCCC
This sequence comes from Protopterus annectens, assembly GCF_019279795.1. Lineage (NCBI taxonomy): Eukaryota > Metazoa > Chordata > Ceratodontiformes > Protopteridae > Protopterus > Protopterus annectens. Next base: position 1,813,298,929 of record NC_056739.1, read on the forward strand.
TGCTAATAGTTGGGGGGGATATTGTTATTAGGTATTTCATGGGTTAAGGTGGGAGGGTCAAGGGTTAAGTCTGAGTGGAATTTTTCAAACAGCAGATTTGTATGTCACTCTGCTTTGTGACAGTGGAATCATTGAACAGTACTTCAGAACACTGCTGTGTGCTACCTTTGAGGTTATGGACATAGCTGCAGAAAGCCTTGCAGTTATTTTTAGCCTGTGAATTTATTTTAACCTTGCATTTGGCCTTATTATACTTAATTAGTCCTTTTCCTTTCCTGTTTAGTTTAATTACAGAGCTGTTATCATTATGGTTGTTGCTTTTCCTGATTTTAGCCATGACAGCCATGACTTTTTTCCTTTTGTTATATACCCAGTTAAGGTTAGGATTCCACCAGTATGGTTTGTTTTTAGAACTTGTTTGGGTCTTACCTCTGGAAGGTACAGCAGCCTCTATGCAGCCACCACTTACATGGTTTACACAGGGTCTCTGTGAACAGTTCTGCTTTGGTTACTGTAACTTGGGGTTAGGAGGGACATTGAATTTTGAATAGCTGTCTTGTAATAGGATGCAGTTCACTTTATAATAGTTCCTAACTACTACAGGGTTTGCAAGGGTTGCCAAGTTGATTTTTATTTTGAAGGAGACAACATTGTGGTCCATCTTCACCAGTAATGACATGACACTTGGAGGTGTGCAACACTCTCCTGCACTGGCTAATACCAGGTCTAGTATGTTAGTACCAGTGGTGGATGTGCATACTATCTAGTCAAGGGTAGTTGTAATAATAAAGTCCAGTAATCTTTGTGCTTATAAGTTTGTGGTAGTGTATGTTTCGCAGTCTATAGAGGAGTAGTTCCCCTGAATACCCATGAATAGGGTATCTGGTTTAATGGTCAGTGTCTCCAGTAGGTCTAGTATGAGTTAGTTATGCATTCTTGAGACACAGAGGGTGACCTATAGATTGCTAGATATGGTATGGAAATTTGTCTATGGTTATTTGCATGTGGATAATCTCCAGGGCATTATCCCATTTAACCACCCTAGATGTATACTTGTTGCTAATGTAGATCAAGACTCCTCCACCTTTGTCCTTGTCTGTGCAGTTGATGGTCTAAATATGTGGAAGGTACTGACGCCTTGTACTGTTGGAGTACTTTCTGCAAATTAAAACTATCCCTGGGATTCAATAAACTCAGTGTAGGCTCTGCCCAATGCCTACACTTAGTTTACATGTTTGCGTGGTGGTGCGCAGTGAGCGTTAGCATGCAATGCATATTAATTGCATGTGGTGCGTCTATGCTAGGTTTCATGGCTGACAACAGTGTTGCTGATCAGAAAAGCAAAGCACCTATGGTCCGAGGATTTGCGTGGAATGCCACAATAATTACCAGGACCTCACAGATAGATGTCAATCTGTTAGTTTAAAATATTGGCACAAAGGCTAGCATAATGAGTGGACAAATAACCAGAAACAGGGACATATTTGACATAGATGTCTCATAGAAATGTGTTAGAATGCAACTCTTTCAACCTCTTAGAGCAAGAAATCTGTACAAAGCCATGCATAATGGGGGGGGGGGGCAAAGGAACAGAATTAGGGACAGATTTTTAATATTGGTCTTCCAAACTTAGAAAGTTAAAGGAATAATAGGTTGTACAGTACCATGAACTTTCTGAAGAGCATGAAGTTTAAAGCTCAAATGTTTGTCATCAGTTTGACTTCAATCTGCAATGACATGACAATGATTTGCCAGAAAACCAATATGTCATGAGGAAAATATAAAAAATATGAGATAAAAAGTGGACATTCTCCACAAACCAAGACAGCTGAGAAGTATGACCTCAAATAGGTTCATAGGTGTGTACGAGGCAAATGGCCCTAGAGACTTTACAAGCCTAGCCCACAGGATTACCCTGGCATTGTGACACCCGACCTTAGTTCTCAGTGCATCTGTTGAGAAGAGTTACTGGAGTGATCCCTGGGGTGGATTTTCTATTTTCCATCCACTCATCAAGATTTCTCTTGAAGAGGACCAGTAAGATGTTCTGTTTGACATGTATGGGAAGTCTATTCCATAGCAAGGGCAGTCTCTGGGTTTTGAACCTGTCCCTCCAGCATGTTCTGTTGATTGTGGTAATGAGGTTGATGGCTCTGGAGCATGTGGTGTGCAGGGATTGGTATTTCCTTAGATGTAGCATTCCTAACAGAGCTGGGTCAAACATGGCTTTGTAAGTCAAGCAGAGATCGCCTCTAAGTAGGTGATATGAGACAGAGAATAGTTGGAGTTTTTTGAGTCTGTCCATATAGGACAATTGTTTAAGGCCTAGGATCCTCTTTGTGAGGTACTTTTGTGGCCTCTCCAGTTGTTGCAGGTGTCTAGTGAGGTACATGCCAAATGGGGCTTTGTACTCAATGATTGGCCTAATGAGGGAAGAGTAGAGGGAGACAATGACCTCTTCCTCCCTGGATGCAAAACCCTTAGTAATGAGATGTGCCACATAGAAGGACTTTCGGACTACAGTGGCAACGTGGTGGTCAAAAGAGAGGCTGATGTCAACCTGTGTTCCCAGATCTCTTATAATGCCTTCTGTGTTCAGTGGATTACGATCAATGTGGTAATTCATGGGAACTGGGTTTACACATTTATTTGGCATTGAGCTTAAGGCCATGGTTCTGACTCCAGTCATTGGTCTCTGTGAGTTCTTTCCGTAGGATGTCAATATCACTTGGGCAGTTAATAATAGCTCCCAACTTGCAATTGTCTGTGAACTTTATAAGCCCGAGTCCCTTCGTGTTGGCCTGGACTTCAGAGAAGTAGATACCAAACAGGAGAGGACCCAGGACCAAACCCTGTGGGACTCCACTCATGACAGGTCAGCAGTCTGACTTGGAGTCAGCTACTTTCATACTGTGGGTTCTATGTGTGAGCCAGTTTGCAACCCACTTAGTGATATAGGGGTTGATGCCTAGCTTAGTGAGTTTTTTTATGATTCCTAAGTGGAGAATGGTATCAAAGGACTTGCCCAGATCAAGGTAGGCTGTATGAACCACCTTGCCTTCATCCACAGCTCTGGTGACTGACTCAAAGAAGTCAACCAAGTTGAGCAGGCAACTTGTATGTATGTAATATTGACTCAGATCAGTCTTGAAATCATCCCAGTGGTATGGCAGAAAGCAAGAAATTTGATAAGAAAAACATCTGGACATCCTGGGAATATCTGGACAATTGAGAGATATGAATGTGAAGTATATGATCCAAACACAGTACAGGACAGCGTAATTATAGTGCAGAGTATTGCGATATCCCATTCCTGGCACTGAGTACTGAAGCTGTGTAAAACTAGAAGTAATGAGATATGGACTGCCATGTAAAAAGAACACTCAGGGGAAGTGTGTGTATTGAACAGGGACACAGACGTAAATTGTAGGAATTAAAACTGGGAAAAAGGACAGGTGAAACTACCTAGTACACAGCAGAGGAGGGCATGTCAATAGAAGATGGTTCTAGCAGCAGCACTAATCACATATATATATGGTACAGTAAGGATTGTGCAATATAAATGTGTTTTATGTGACTGTCACACAAGATGATATACAAATGGGGAGGATGCCTGTGTGAGATAAGCATCCTTACATGAATAATGCAGTGGACATTTATCAGGGATCTGACATACAGTTGGGGTAGGGAGCAAAATGCAAAGCAGTGCAAGCTGATATGCCTGAATATGTGTGAACTCTCAGCAGAGGTCTCCAGCACGGTGGGCACTGGTAAAGGCTCATGGAAAACATTGCAAGAACCAACCATGATCATGGACAATATCAGAATAATACCAGAAATCCCATGCCTCTGATATAATATATGTGATTTACAGTGATAGATGAGTCAGCACACATACACACATACACATACACCCACACACACACACACACACACACACACACACACACACACACACACACACACACACACAAAATTGAAAAACTATTATGATACATCCACACTCTATGAAGGTAACTACGCACACTGTCCTGGCACTGTAACATCTGCTGGCGGTGTTAGGAGGGATACTGCTATACCTGTACACCACAGTAGGGGCAACACTGGCTAGTTGCCTTGTGTGCATGGCAGATATATGTATATATATATATATATATATATATATATATATATATATATATATATATATATATATATATATATGGCACAATCCACACTGTCATGATATACATGCCATTTATGTTGTCATACACCTATGTATGTAGTGTGTGCATAAGCAGAACAGGTAGCACATATGCACCTGTTGTATCACCACCGGACAGTCATGTATATTCCATAGAAAGAATACCTAGGTACAGCCATTATGCTGTGTGCCAGCTCACAGTGACAAAGGTGGTATACTTTCATTACACATCACTAGAAGATGTATCTGGAGGTAGATGAAGAAGGGTGCATTGTATACAGTTATTGGTATGATGAAGACCTTCACATACCCAGACTTGTATTGCATTCAAGGGAGTAGTCAGCACTGTGACCACATGCTGGTGGATGTACCACTTACCATCTACACCAGCATATGGGTCACATAACCTATTTGTCTGATTATAGGGTATGATGTCACATTATACTTGGGTGGTGTGTTTGTTTCCTGAATTAACAAATTCCTCATGTGTCTTGTCAATGCAGGTGTTGTCATACCTGTGGCAGCAGTGTTTGCTAGCTGTTTGTGGCCACATATGACAGTGTTGAGTGAATACCTCAGTGTGGATTTGTGTCAAATGCCTTGACCTGGTCAAGTTCCACAAGATGATACTGCTGTCATCGTGCATGCCCTCAATGACCTCCTAGAGGACATTGAACAGATTTAACAGACATGTGGTAGCATTAACAACTCACACAAGTCTGTTGTACACATCCAGACTATGACTAGTGTATATGTAGAAAAGGTCCATGATCACATGTTGGTCCCCCTCTATACATGCATGTATCAGGTGCTGTCCCCTCTACTGAGATGGATGCATGTTGATGTACACCCTTGTATGGGAATATAGCCCATGTGGAAGGGGTGTTGAAGTGTGTATCCAATTGTATCAGGAAGTATATGCTGAGTCATATCATAAGAATCTGTGATGTTGTCACATGCCATTGCTTCCGTGTGATAGGCATGGATAAAAGTAAGACAGGGCATGCTGCCTATCATGATCTGGCCTTGGGTTTTGACACAATCCCCCCATGAGGGTATCATTGAGAAACCCTCTCAGCTGGGGATTAACTCTTACATAGATAGATATGTAATTGGCTCACCAACAGAATTCATACTGTGAAATTTGGTGAATCAACCTGCATGGACAGTAGAGCTGACACCACTGGCAAACCCCAGGGATCTGTGCTTGGCCCTTCACTGTTTGAACTCTATTTCTTGACCTTGCAGGCTAAAGTATATGGCTTTGCCTTACCAAGTTTGCTGATTCTTGCATATTGGGTGCAATCATTGAGCCCACCAATGATGATAACATAGTACAAGATGAGCTAACACAGATAAATGAATGGGGACCAAGGCACATGATCTACAAATAAATGCAGAAATGTTTCTATTTTTATGATGTTCATCTGAAAAGGGAATTCCATGTTAATCACAGCATTGACAACAGTCCTGCTGTGCTGACACCCAGTGATGCCAGCACTTGGAACATATGTAGATAGCAATCTGAACTTTGATCACCAAGTGTCCATGCTGGTATTGAAAGGCTATGCCGTGTACATCATAAGTCATGCCATCATATATAGATCTTAGGATTGTATGACAGCACTATAGTAAAAACTCATCAGAAGAATAATAGAGTGTAATGCTTTATTTGCTTGTACCTCACCAGACACATGCAGCTGCTGGAGAGTCCACATGGCTTTTTCAGCAAGATAACACAGGGCCTACAAACCATGCCATGTTGGATGTGGAAAGAGTTAAAGCCATATCAATACAATATGTCTGGTATAGGATGAGGTGAAGTCTGACTGGCCTCCAGGCCAATGTCTGACCCTGCACTAGTGGGACTACTGCATATCCAAAAATCTGATAGAGCTGATGACATCAGTAGTGCCTATTGAGGAGAATATAGTAATAATGGTGTCCCACATGCTGGTGTAAAAGGTTCTCTGTAATGTTATGCAAGAGCTCACACACACACACACACACACACACACACACACACACACACACACACACACACACACACACACACACACACACACACACACACACACACACACACACACACACACACACACACACACACACACAGTTGACTGCAGTGAGACTAGAATTCCTACTTATGTAACTACACAGATTACATAACTCAGTACTTTATGCAAGTGGCACAGCACGTGTCTCACTTGGAGTGTGTCAGACAACGCTTTATAGCTGATGACATTAGCAGTATCTGTTAAGGGGAAAATAGTGGTGCATGTGCTGGTCTAAAATGCTCTCTGTAATGTCAAGCAAGAGCTCACACACACACACACACACACACACACACACACACACACACACACACACACACACACACACACACACACACACACACACACACACACACACACACACACACACACACATGCACACACACACAGTGACTGGGGTGAGAACAGAACTCTTACCTTTCTAAATACACAGAATACAGAACGCAGTACTTTATGCAAATTCAGCAGCACAAGTCTGACTTTTATAAGACTGCAGACAAACTTATAGTAGACAACATCAGCAGGCCATGTGGGGGACAAAATGTTGGGTGGCTGCATGAAATAGATGTGTAGGCATTTGCAAGAATCAAAATAATGTCAGTCCATGATATTGGAGAAGTAACTGTGGTATACACACTTCTGCTCTTCTGTCTAGACACACACACACACACACACACACACACACACACACACACACACACACACACACACACACACACACACACACACACACACACACACACACACACACACACACACACACACACACACTCTCTCCCAGTTGACTGCAGTAAAAACAGAACCATCATATCAAAATAGACACAGCATGCATCCCAATAGGATTTTTGGAAGCATCCTTAAGAGTGAGTTTCTATGTGTATCGAGATTACACTCAAATGTAATGGAATATGAAGCAGCTGTAGATACATTAAGTGAAGAATTTAGACAGAGGGGATATGCCACAAGGGAGTTGAACAATAGACAACAAGAGGTACATGCCTTGAGAAACACAGAGGGGAAACCATACTTTAGAGGTAATAGGAGGTATGAAAAGAAAGGGAATCTAAATAAACCAAGGTATTGTTTTATATTAAAGTACAGCAGTAACATATAATCTGTATGTAATGTGGTTAGAAATAACTGGTTCATACTAAAAAATAGATGATAGGATGAATGAACTGGTGGGTGCTAAGCCTAAATTCATTTTTTAAAATAACATCTCATTGAAAAGGGAGCTGTGTTATAAGCCCCATTGTGAACAGACTAGGTTGAACATAAGAGAGGGCACTTTTCCCTGTAGGAGCTGTAAAGCTTGCAGTTTCATGTCAGGGAACAGGCAGTTTAAGCACCCTGTCACAGACATGTTATATGAATTCCACTTACATGCGAATTGTCAGACTGAGAACTTAGTGTATTTAGCTACATGTGTAGATTGTACATTTTTCTACATAGGTAAGACCACTCAGAAGCTTAAAGAGAGGGTTTTGTAACACTTGGGAGATATAAGAAATAAAAGGACTTTACACGCTCTCTTTAAACACATCAAGGAAAATGAGGGCCACTCCAAGTTTACAGTGGTAGATATTGTTCATATTAACCTTAGAGAAGGTGATTTAAACAACAAAGTGGAATATAAGGAGAAGAATTGGACAGCAGCTTTGCAGGCACATAGATTTCCTGGTCCAAATTACACTATAGTTTTAAAACCAGCTCTCAAAGCTAGACCTTTGCATCATTAATGAGAAAGTATGTGATTGGTTATAGGCTCTTTAAATATCTGACTAGCGCCTCCTGTTTTTTGTAGTAGAATCTGATGAAGCATTGTTGCGAAAGCACTTATCCTGTGGTTATTCTGGTGCTTTATTAAAGAAGAGTTTTATCTGCAAGAGAGTCTGACTTTTTTTGCTGGAAACCTTGTTGGATACACTGAACTTCTGTGGACTTGTGATTATTTTGGTTTCAGTGAATCCTTTGTTCGTTGGACTGGTTATCTTGGTTGCTATCCAATCAAAGTACACAGACTACAGAACACAGTACTTTACACAAGCGCCAAAACACAAATATGAGTTTTACAAAACTGCAGGTGAAGTTATAGTAGATGGCATCAGCAGGCCATGTGCAAGTTGTTGGGTAGGCTGCATAAAACTGATGTGTAGGCATCTGCAAAAATCAAAATACTGTTAATCCAATGTATTGGAGGAGTTACTATGGTATACAGACTTCTTCTCTTCTGTCTAGGTATACACACACATGCGCGCGCACACACACACACACACACACACACACACACACACACACACACACACACACACACACACACACACACACACACACACACACACACACACACACACACACACACACACACACACACACACACACACACACACACACACAGTTGACTGCACTGAGAACAGATCCCCAGCCTATCCAAGTACACAGATTAAAGAACACAGTACTTTATGCAAGCACCACAGCACAAGTCTGACTTTTACAAGACTGCAAGTGAACTTATAGTAGATGAAATCAACAGGCCATGTGTGGGACAAGATGTTGGGCAGGCTGCATAAAATGGATGTGTAGGCATCTGCAAGAATCAAAATACTGTCAGTCCATGGTATTGGAGCAATAACTGTGGGATATACACTTCTGCTCTTCTGTCTATAGTGACACATACAGACACGTGCACCCACATGCACACACACACACACACACACACACACACACACACACACACACACACACACACACACACACCACATGCCCAGTTGACTGCAGTGAGAACAAACCCCTACTTATCTAAGTACACAGGCTACAGAACACAGTACATTATGCACAAGTGCCACTGTACAAGTCTGAATTTTCTATGAGTGCAGGTAAACTAAAAGTAGATGACATCAGCAGGCATTGTGGGAAAAAATATTGGGAGGTCTGCATATGCTCATAGCTTCATATGTTCATAGGAGGCTACTAGCCTAATGGCCCTATGGTGTTTAGAAGCCAAGCTGTGCAAAAACACAAGTAACCTTACTGAGCATAGTTGGATGGTGATCGTTAGAGTGATTTTGTGAGCAGCACCAACTGGTCCTATCCATGAGGGATATAGGTGCCACCCAAGAGGTGACTTTCCAATCACCCAACCAGTATTCAAGGTTGTACTTGAGCAGGGTCATTGAGGAGCACTGCTTCACATGAAGTAGGAGCCTATTACAGATGCATATGAGTCACTGGGTGATATATCTGTCTCCCCAGCATGTTTTGTTTATGTTACCAGCTAAGTTGAGAACCCTGGGCAAAGTTATTCTTGTCCCATTTGCTTTGCAGATGTCCAGCATTTCCAGTAGGACAGGGTCTGACACTGCTCTGTAGGGTAGGCGTAGGGCACCTCTCAGCAACCTGCATGATACTGAGTACAGTGACAGGTCTTTCAGTGTTTACATGTATGTCGTGTTTGGAGATCCTGGAGTTTCCTAGGCACAACTTTGTTTTTTCTCCAATTGCTGCAGGTGTCTGGGGAGGTACATACAGAAGGGAGCATTGTACTCAAATACTGGTCTGATTAGGGTAGAAAACAGCAGAAGTATGACCCCTCTGGTCTTGGATGTGATGTTCATATGTGTGATGTGCACAATGCAGAATGTGTGTGTCACCACTATGGACACACAGGGATGAAAGTGTAGATTGCTATCAACATGTGTTCCCAAGTCTCACAACACTGTGTCTGAGGTTAGAAGGGTGTTATGTATATCATAATTTGCAGGGGTACTTCATTGCTAAAGGGGACAATGAGCCACTGTATGCTTTAGGGTTTAGTCTATGAGTTTTGCACCAATTATTTGTGTGTGGCAACTCCTTTTGTAATATGTTTTCATCATTGAGGACTCTATATTAGTGTGTCCAGGTACCAGTCATCTGCAAATTTGATAAACCACAGGCCATAAAGTGATCATATGTGCAAAATATTAGCTGAATTTGGACTGTCACCTCCAGAGAGAGGTGACCATAACACAATCATGTTGCATAGCCAATTGAACTGAATCAAGTGTGTCAAGAAGACACACGTGCAACATGGAGTGCTATGTATTAGACTTTTTTTGTAGGACAGTTGCCCATTTATTTTTATTTCAGAGAGAGAGGAATGTTGGTGGAGGGATGTAGGTATGGTATGTCTGAAGCTGGGTAGGTAAGGAAGCAATTGCAGACATAGAAGGCAAAGAAGAAAAGAGACAGATACAGTGATAGACACAAAAGGTTGGGGGACACCATGATTTGGGTGAGGGTGGTGACAGCCCGAATCCACGGTCATCAAGCTGGGTGACATTGAGAATTGAGTCCTCGCCCACTGGACTGTCATTTCCAGCACTGGCTTGGATGCTTGATGTCTCCTACTTCTCCTACTAGTATGCAAAATGAGGGATAGCAGCTTCTGCAGCTGGCGTAGGCATGCACCACTCCACCAAAGGTGCAGTGCACAACCCTATGCACCAACCCTGGCAACTCAGTGAGAGTGATAAAATCACTACCTCCTCCATTGTTCCTAAAGGGAACCACTGGAACAGTCTCCAGGGCAGGACTACCTGAGGGTGCAATAGTGCAGGGGAAGCAGAGGTAGTGCTGTCAGGTTAGCTCCCAGATGTGTCAGGCATCAGTGCTGGAACCAGTGGAGGGGGAAGACAGATCCTGAGGGACAGGTTTACTCTGCTGTGCCATGGAGAATTTAGTGATGTGGTACATATGGATGACATGGACACATTGTGATGACACATAATAATATTAAAAAAAAATAAAATAAAAATAAATAAATAATTAAATATTCACAATAAAATAAAATGGCATAAAAATAAAAAAAATATTCATAAAATAAAATAAATGAGACATTTTCTTTTATAAATAATATGTAATAAAATAAAAAAGAGAGATATGGGTTGGGGTGAGAGAAAAAAAAGAGATAAGATTAGTACCTTCATATGTCATATGCAATGCATTAATACAATTATTTGACTCTATTATCTTAACATTTACATTTAAGACTACCACTTCCTAATAGATGCACACTATACAACAGATTGCAGCAAGTAATCCCTGACATGTGCACATATTGCACATATGTGTGTTCCAGTTATACAGATTACAGTTTACAGCAGGTCATTTGTGCCATTGGTATAGGGGTTTTAATTTAATTTATTGAAGAATTAACAGTAGCTGGGGAGTGTGGTATTTGAACACACAACCTCTGACTAAAGTATAATATTGTACTCTTGGTTTGTGTTACAGACTAATGCGTGCATACCTGCATTTACAGTTGAGATATGCATGCTCAATTTGATGTAAGTCTATAAAATACCAAAAAAGCAATCTTTAACTTTTAATGCTACAGTAACACTATCTCTTCTGCTGCATGCCTACCATATGCTTCCCTCATCCTCACCAGTCTAGCCATGTGGGTTTGGACATTGTACTCATGAGCACTGGGAACTGTGGAAAAAGTATAACAGAACAAAAGACTATTATGAATACCAGTCTTGCCTATATTCAGCTTTCTAAGGCTTACAGGTACTCTCTGTATATGATATTTACACAGGTGTGGGATGTCCTCAGTCCTAAATTCCTCATCCAATGGTCGAGTGTATCCCTCTTTCTCATCTGTAGGTCCTTATAATAATGCCTACATTACTCTCCAATGTGTGGGATACCAACGGCACTGGATACAGCCTGGGCTAAACTATCCAAAGCCTCAGACTTATACTGGGAGCCAGAATAGTCCCCCTGCAGAAACCTTTGTGTGTGGTTCTTAACTAGGATCCCAGTATAAATCCTTAACTCCTGGACATCCCATATCTGTGCCCTAAACCTTGTGCCTTCCCCACAAATGCCTGCCATGTCTGCCACTGATGTAGAGCAATGGAGACTGATGCTTTCCCACCAGTTCCAGTTATCATGTTTACTGGAGTGTGCACAATGTTTGAAACTGTTGCTCTCCACTTACCATCACGGAAATGCATTACTTGGTAGTACACACCCCAAGCAAAGCACTTGCACTATGGTAAACATAGAGCAGTAGTAAGACATTAAATAATTGCAATTAAACTTTCAGGGTAATTGGATGTACAGGCAGTTGTATATGTGTGTTAGGCAAATGTGAAGGCCATGTCAGTCCAGACAGCAGAAATATACTTACAGGAATATAGTATACAGTATACCCGCAGTCATATATCTGATAATAAATGTGATAATACATAGATAAATAAATAAATAATGGATACAATACTAGTGTCTAAGCCCTCATACATATAATTAATATCAGCTCCACTATCTCAAGAGCTATAAGTGAGAGTGACTATAATGGGAAGTGGAATTACAGTAAAACTGTGTGGAATATCCTGTATTCGAATGCAGGATCATGTGTATGGCAGTCCAACACTTTCACCTGTTGCCAAAAGAAGGTTGAAATAACAATTGCCTATCTTTCAGTTTATTGCTATAGGCTGCAATGTCACAACAGTGAAAAAAAAGTTGCACATCCTGTACTATAACCCAATACCATCTGTACTCCAGCCCTAATATTTACACCTGCTGCCATAGGACTAGTCACATAACATTCCCTATTTTACTAATCATTCTTAAGATCTCGCTGTTAACTGCCACTCAACACCACTTAGCAGGTTTGTGTGATGCCCAATAGCATTAATTGACTGTATCCTGTTCCATACCTCTCAACCTCTTAGTGAAAGAAATCTGGACAAAGACCAACAAAATGAGGGGACAAAGGCCCACAAATAGAGACATATTTTAAATATTACTCTTACAAGCTTAGAAAGTTGCTAGAGTAATATAATTTGTTTTAACATATATTTTCTGAAGGATTTGAAGTCTGAAACTGAAATGCATGTCATCATTTAGTGACTTCAGTCCTCAGATCATCCCGGTAATTTGCCAGAAAACCAGAGATTTTATGAGGAACAGACCAAAAATATCAGCCAAAAATCTGGACATTCTGTGAAAATCTGTACAGTTGAGAGGCATGCCTGTTTCTATTTTTGGCTATCTGGATCCTGTCTGCTTCCTGGGAGGGGTCCAGTTGTCCAGTTTGCACATTGGCACATTTCACCCAAATGAGATAAGTGCAGCCAAACCCGGCATTCATTTCCTCCATTCATGTGATTGCACTAAGAGCCACATTGCACAAACACTGCCCTCCTAAAAGAAAAATAAAATTAGACAAAGACAGAAAAGGAGAAAAATAAAAAGGGGACAGGTAATTGAAATGAGGAAAATAAATGTATGACATACACACAAGAAAATGATGGCTCACATCACATATGTCTGCATAGATCTGGATTTGAACTCTCACTCCAATGCACTTTCAGAACACAGGAGGGGTTCCTTTTCCTTTTTTGCCATGCAAACAACCTTGTCACTAAGAACTGAACTCAATCTGTACACAAGCAACTGCAACAATTTTTACAGTGATATCAAGCCATACAAGTGTTATTTGTACATTTATTAATTTTGGATGTAGTGCACCTGGTGATCCCACAACCTGTCATGATTATTGCTTTCAAATATAAACTCTGTCTTACATTTCTATGCTTGTTTGCCATTCTTCATTTATCTGACCAGTAATCTGAGAATTGCAGCATGTAAGCCATTATATATCATTGGCCTTAAAATGTGTGAGGATATCAAGTAGAAATAATATCATATGCAGCTGCCAACAAATAAAGGGCAGGCTGGATGTTAAGGAACACAACCTGTAAATTGTGTGCTGCTTACTTACATTTCTAGCCTTACATCTACCACTTTGTAGATCTAACCTGACACACCCATTGGAAGTAAGGCAGCCTGCATGGCTGTTGTGTTTTCCTTCACCCAAGCACTAATCATTCACAGTTGCAATCCATTAAAACCATACACTGAGGGAGTGCCTGCACTATGTTTACATCTCCTACACCTATCCAAGTATTTGGATTTAGCAATTCTAATGAGTTCACACCTCATTTGTATCTTCACTGTGCCAACAGTCCTAAATCTACACCATATAAAAAGGCAAATATGTAGCTAGGTAAACTGATGGTGAGGAGACTTGTTTATGTTGGGAATACTGCACTTACCCTATTTCTTCAGGATATATCTCTACAGAAGAGTACTGAACTTCAGATTGTATGCTTCCATTTTGTCACCTACATACTGCATATGCTGGAATGTATTTAAGAAAAATCTGAAGCAAAGGCTTTTTACACTTTTATCTGTATTAATTAATTAGAAGTGTACTGATATCATGGGAATGTTTGTCAAGCCATTTTAGAGGTATACATGATTGCCAATACATGAAAATGGAATGTTTTGTGATAAATATGCACAAATGATTCAGGGACAGTTCCTTTGATAGCACTTTTAGCATTTCAAAGATGGTTTGTTAGCAAAATGTGCCATTTTCCTGTTCTTTTTTTTGGGGGGGGGGCAAAGGTGAGTTACTGTTATGGCACAAACAAGGATATGTTTCTCTTGTTACTCTCCTTGTTTTGTAGCATGCCTGATGTAAAATATAAATGACAGACATGCTACAAAACAAGGATATGTTTCTCTTGTTACTCTCCTTGTTTTGTAGCTTGCCTGTTGTTTATATTTCACATCTATAGACTGTTGTATGTTTTTCCAGGGGGTAATACTGAGTGGCTACCATTATTGTTTTATCTGAAACAATTATTTTGTAGTTATGTGATACTTATATGTATTATCCTTCAGTTGTCTTTTAGGACACCTAGGTGTATGCCGACCTGGTCTGTCAATCCTCGGAGACCTCCTCCTTCACTAATGCTGAGGACCAGGTGATAGTAGATGCCTTTAGGCAACATGGTGAATTTTTTGCTGGAAAGGAGACAGGGAGATATGGCACATAGGATGCAGATTTGGCAAAAGATAGTTGATGGTATGAATGCCATGGATAGCTATGGGAGGACATATGAGCAAGTGCACCACAGGGCCACTGATGTGATTACATCTGCATGGAGACCAGCAGCTGCAGTGGGCCATGACCTGATGGTTACCAGGGGAGGGCCTGCTAGGGAATCACCACAAATGCCCAATAAAAAGTTCCTGGCCAATATCAGGGATCCTGACAGCTCCCAGGAGAGTGCAGTAAAGCATGTCCTGGATGTCAGAGCCACTTTTTCAGAGACAGCAGGCACATCCCAGGAGGAGCTTCCAGGTAGGCTTTAGTATGTCAACAGTTGAATACTGCTGTGTAGTAAAACCATTGGAATCAGTAGGTTATTTTTGTGTCATATGTATTTTTTTGGGGGACAGAAGATTGCTACAGTTATTAGCTTAGGTTGGAGTTGTTGAAAGTATGGATATATAAAGGGTAAAAGTATTACCCCCTGTGTTACTGTCAGTTGTCATGATGGTGCCCTTACCTCTTGCTTAACTTTTTCCAGAACCAGCTGGATTGCAGAGCAGAATTTCATCTGCAGATGGCAAACCAAACATTTTATGTCAGCATTGCTGAGCAATTTAAAGAGATATTTTAGTGTGTGCTGTTGGTGTTAGGCCTGATGTTCTTCATGTTTCACTGTTGCAGTCATTACATTCGGGTAATCTGCTGGCAGGTTGCCCTCAGTCAGCCTGAATTCCAAAGTCTTGGGTCCTGCGGCAGTTGCTGTTTTCTCTTCCATGATGTCAGGTCACCAGGGGTATAAAACATGCAGCCGATGCCATTTTCTTTAGTCTTTCTTGCCACGCGGTGCCCGAAGCAGAAGCATTTTGCAAGTGCTGGTCGACCAACTACTGAAATATTCGAGTTTTAGTATCAGAACCAGAGTCTTCACTTAAGCTAAGTACCCCATTGGGGAAACTTTTTTCTTGCTTTTTACCGATGTCAGAAAAAGTTAATAATTGTATTACTTGTGGGAAGCAAATACCTCATAAGGATTTCCATTTATACTGTATTCCTTGCCTAGGCCCTGATCACAACGTGCCTGGCTGTCGGTTTTGTGCTAGATTTAACCAACGCACTGTTAAGCGTCGGTATATTTTTGCATCAAAATGTTTTGGAAACAGATTTAACTACCCAAAAATGTCATTGGATAGCAATCCGACTACCAGAGTACATAAAAAAACGCAAAAAAAAGGGACAGAGAAAGCCAGTCGAGATCCAAAACCGATGACGAAGCTTCTCCTAAGCCAGTCGCTGGTTCGCCGGTACTCAGTGAGGTGCTTTTGCAGCCCCTGATACCCACTACCTTTGAGTTGCAGGCCTCTACCGACACCCATGTGATGTCCAGCATGCTGCAAGATACTCAAGGTATTGGACCGATGGATGTATCTCCCTCAGATAGGTCTTGAGCCACTGAGCAGGCACCAGCTTCTGAGGGTGTATTCAGACCTCAACATTTATATATCAAACCGACAACAGCTGCAAAACCAAAGGCAAAGACTACTTCTAAAACTAAAAAACCATCGCCTGAGCCATGTGCACAGGCCTCTATGCCTAAAAAACAGATGATCAAAGTGGCTGAAGACCTTATTACCTTGATTAGGTGTACCCATCCCCCTCCAGATAAGAGGCCTAGGCAAGACACTGATTATGAATCTTCAGATCAGGTTTCTATTTCTTCTGATTCCTCTTCTGATCAGGAATTATCTATACCTCCCTATGAGGATTCTGATGCTGAGGAGTCTATTTCATCTGCATCTCCTCCAGAGAATTATTCATTTGGAGAAACCTTGCATACTTTGAGGGAGCATTTTCACTGGGAGAGTCAAGACTTCTCAGAATCAAAAAAGAGGCTCAGGGATTTCCTTCTATTCCCTCAGCACAAGCCTTTAGCCATTCCCCCTGCTTTAGACATTGTGGATGATATGTTTTCGGAGTCAAGCTTGACCCCTGACTCCTTACCTCTGGCTCCCAGTAAGCCTGACAGATATTACAGGATCCCTGACTCACATAAACTTTTATTTAGAAACCCTGCTGCTGACCCTGAAACTATTTCACAGGGTCCTAATGGAGTTAAGGCCTCAACAGCAAAAAACCCTACCCCCTCTGACAAAGATTCAAGGGCACTAGACAGATGGGGAAAAAGGTTTATACATCTGCAACCTTGGCAGTCAAGGCCTTAAACTGTCAATTTCACATTTTTAAGTACCAACATGTTATGGGATTGCTGAAACAGAAAATTATGTTGATTTCAGAATGTGCAGAAAATAAGGAATTGCGGGAATTATTGCATGCAGCTGAACAAGTTCGAAAGCATACTTTGCAATGTGGTTTTGATTCCTAGAGGCCTCGTGCAGGGCTGCAGTTACTGGATCTGTGATTAGGAGGCATGCCTGGTTAAAGGAACAAAATTTGCCTGATCATGTTAAAGCTAAATTGCTAGATGCACCTTTACAGCATGATTCTTTGTTTGGCATTAAGGCAGAGGAGGTTTTAAAGAAAATGGAAGACAAAGCTAATTCTATGCAAACTGTTAAAGACTTCTTACAAGTGCAGCCACCAAGATTCAGTAGACACTGGCCTACAAAAAATTGGTCCTTTCCTGTGTCAGACAGAGCCAGGGTTGCCAGATTTCCAGCAACCCAGGTAGGGACAAAAAAAAAATAGAAGGTCTCTCAAAGAGTAAAAGAACTGAGCTAGCCTCTCTGCTCCTGCTGCCTGCACTGAGCACTGCGTGTTTTATTGCATGCAGTTCGCATTAAACACGGCGACTCGTGTTTAGCGCTTTGAGATTTGATTGCATTCGCATATGGGCTAAATCAAAATCATAATTTTTAAACGAACACAAGATTTCTTGTTGAAAACAACTCGGTTTGGTATTTTTAGTTGGCAGGTATGCCAGGTATACAAACACATCAAAAAAAAAAAAAAAAAAAAAAAAAAAAAAGAGGGCGGCGGGACTCTGGATCGGGCTTAAACCAGCAGGGCTACTGAGATCTATCAGGTCCCGCCCAACCGGGACGTCTGGCAACCCTGGACAGAGCTCAAAGGAGCAAATCCAGATGCCCAACGAGTTCCAGATACCAAGCTCAAGATTCATACAGGTCAAAGCAATGTGGCGTATCTACCTCCAAATCAGGGGGAGATAAAGTGCAAACCTACAGAAAACAGTCCCAATGACTTCCCTCTGCCTACACCAAGCACTTATCTTTTGACAGCACCCTTAGGAAGAAAATTAGCACTTTTGGCTCAAAATTGGCAGTTAATAACCCAGGACAAGTGGGTACTAAACATAGTATCACAGGGATACAGATTTCATTTCCACACTCTGTCAATGGCAAACAGTTGGCCAGATCTGCCCAAAAATCAATGGAAAGAGGCAGAGAAACAGGTTACGTCCCTTATGGATATGGGGGCCATTCAACCAGGTTTATTTGTAGTTGCCGGCTCTCATTGTGTTTCTCTCGCGTGTGGGTTTTAAAAGTTTGGCCATAAAACCAGTACCAGAACAGGAAAAAGGACAAGGTTTTTACTCAAGACTGTTCTTGGTACCCAGAAAGGACAAGGCCTGGTGGCCAATACTGGATTTGTCAATTCTGAACACATACCTGGACATTCCAAAATTAAAAATGCTAACTTTGCAGCAGCTTCTGCCCATGCTGGGCAAGAATGCTTGGCTGGTGACATTAGACCTAAAAGAGGCATACCTGCATGTCCCAATAAGACAATCGTGCAGAAGATACCTCAGATTCAAGGCTGGCTCAATGCATTACCAATTCTCTGCACTGCCCTTTAGCTTATCTACTGCACCCAGGGTCTTTACAAAGTGCCTGGCACCAGTAATTGCATTTTGCAGACAAGGAAGTATACAAATATATCCTTACTTGGATGACTGTCTCATTCAAGCAGAGAACAAGGACACTCTTCTTCGACACCTGGCATTTGTGAAAAGGCTTCTAACATGCCTAGGGTACACTATAAACAAAAAGAAATCACAACTGGTACCCTTTCAAAAGATAACATTCCTGGTTGCAAGCTTGAATACAACTGCCCAGATGGCTTACCTTATGCCAGACAAACAAAGGCAACTGACTACTTACTTCAAACTGATGGTAACAAAAACCCAGTCTTCTGCAAGACAAATTCTGCAGGCTCTGGGCTTCATGGCATCCTGCATCCTACTAATTCCATATGCAAGACTGCATATGAGGAAACTTCAATGGTACCTAAAAAGTTTATGGAGTCAACATTCACACAGTCTGGAAACAATGATTCCTCTCATTCCCTGCCTGCAACAGGAGTTCCTATGGTGGGCAAAGGCCTGTCACCAAAATATGGGACGGCCCTTCACTCTACCCCCTGCCAGCCAAACCTTAACAAGATATGCATCAGCTTATGCCTGGGGGGCCCACATGGCAGGAAGATGCATTCAGGGAATATGGGCCCCAAAACAAATGCATCTACATATCAACCAGAAAGAGATGCTAGCTGTTCAAAATGCCCTAACAGCCTTCAAGGACTTACTTCATCCAGGACAACTACTGATAAAGACAGACAACACCACAGTCATGTGGTATATAAACAATCAAGGGGGCACACACTCTTACCCCCTTTGCAGATTAGCCATGCCACTGTGGGACACAGCTTTGACCTACCAAATACATCTTCAAGCTCAATTCCTGCCAGGAAAACAAAACACTCTGGCAGACAATTTAAGCAGAAACCTTATGGATCCTCGTGAGTGGAAACTAAATCCACAAGTCTTCAGCATGATAACAGAGAAATGGGGGAGCCCAGACATAGATCTATTTGCCTCTCCTCAAAATTATCAACTGAAAATATTTTGCACAAGGACTTATCACAGACAAGCATGGAAAGTGGACGCCCTATCCTTCAGTTGGAAAAACCTATCAGTTTACGCCTTTCCTCCTCTGCCTCTTATACCCAAGGTCCTCCTAAAAGTCAGACAAGAGAAGCCAAAGATGATATTAATTGCCCCGGACTGACCCCACCAATATTGGTACCCAGTCTTAAGGAACTTGTCTCAATACCCAACTTGGACCTTGCCTCAAACACCACAACTACTGTCCCAGCAAAACAATCAGATCCTGCACAATCAACTACAGACTCTAAACCTAGCAGCATGGCTAATCAGGTAATCATACAAACAACACCTCTCAGTAAAGCTGTGATGGATGTCATTTTGGAAGCCAGAAGGCCTAGTACTACAACATCTTATGCTGACAAATGGAAGAGATTCTGTGCTTGGAATCAAGCACAAGGAACTGATACAGCAGACCCAAATATTCCTCAGATATTACAATACTTAACTGAGATGCTTGACAAAGGCCTATCTTTCTTATCAATCAAAATCCATGCCTCTGCCATTTTGGCTCATTACAACACAGAGCCACCAATCTTTTCTCATCCTTTACTAAAGCAGTATCTTAGAGCAGCCAAAAATGTAAGGCCCCCTAGAAGATCACGATTACCTGCATGGGACCTCAATTATGTGTTGGAAAAACTCACCCTGCCTCCATTTGAACCAGCTGCTACCGCTGATATAAAGTTTTTATCATGGAAGTCAGCTCTGCTACTAGCAATTACTTCTGCAAGAAGAGTTTCAGAGCTACAGGCTCTCATGGCTGTAGAGCCTTTTATCATATTTTACCCGGACAGGGTGTCTCTGAGGACAAATCTTACTTTTATGCCTAAGGTGGTTTCCAGTGTGGCTCTTAACCAAACAATTCATCTGCCAACTTTTTATCCAAATCTGCAGAACAAAGGGGAGAGAATTCTGCATTCTTTGGACGTTCACAGACAGCTAAGATTCTACTTGAGCAGGACTAAAGCTCTAAGAAAAACTGAGCAATTACTAGTGTCATATGCTGCAGGGTCAGAAGGAAAGGCTATTTCAAAGCAGGCAATTTCAAAGTGGATAAGCCACTCATCCGTTTCTGCTACTTACATCATGGTAAACCTGTGCCTAAGGGCATTACGTCTCATTCCACCAGAGATGCAGCTACTTCAGCAGCCTTTCTCAGAAGAGTACCAACCAAAGACATTCTAGAGGCTGCTACTTGGAGTTCTGTTCACACCTTTACAAAGCATTACCATTTGCCTCTCTACTCTAAGACAAGGGCAGGCTTTGCCACTGCAGTGCTGCAGGGCCTTATAGCCACACCTAATGCTGTTTAGCTCCAGCCTCCCAACCATAGCTTTGGGATTTTACCAAATGTAATGACTGTAACAGTGAAACATGAAGAACATAGTACAGTTGTGTACACTTACCATAAATGTAGATGTTCAAGTGTATTCACTGTTGCAGTCCAGGTTACCCTCCCACCATCCCCTGTCATTCTGAAGTTTATCTTTCCTTCACTATCTTCTACAACCTATGTGGTATATTTGCTTGTAGATGAAGGTAAAGTTTATATTGATGCATGTATTCATATATATATATATATATATATATATATATATATATATATATATATATATATATATATATTATTGCTACCTTTTTGGGGGCACCTGACATTGGGGGCAAGAAAAACTAAAGAAAATGGCATCAGCTGCATGTTTTATACCCCTGTTGACCTGACGTCATGAAAGAGAAGACAGCAAATGACGCAGGACCCAAGACTTTGGAATTCAGGCTGACTGAGGGCAACCTGCCAGCAGATTACCCAAATGTAATGACTGCAACAGTGAATACACTTGAATATCTACATTTATGGTAAGTGTACACAACTGTACTTTGTGTGTATTGCTGTACTATGTGTAATAGCGGCTGCACTGTTACTTTGTTAGTATATATTGCACTATAGTAGTGTAGGTATTATTTTTTTCCTGTTTCTGTTGCTTTTTATCATAGGTGTTCATGACAGGGGGAGTGTGGGTCCTCTGCCACCTAATGTCAGTGTATCAACAGATTCTGATGATGATGGTTGCCAACTGAGGCACAGTCATCGGGGGCACAGAGGTTGAATCTGACATTGAAGTTGACATCCATCCAAACTCTGCAATTCCATCAGATACAGCCAGTAGACCTATGCCTACACATTCCAGTGAGGTCTTAGATATTGGACAGGTGGAGGGTGAGGTCATTGATTAGGGAAGTGTGGCTACTGTGGCTTCAGTGCCTGTTGACTCTGGCCATAGCCAAAGTGTGGGTGAGATGCCACACAGGAAGGCTTATAGGGGTGCTCAGATGGGGCCTGCTGTTCCTCTTCAACATGGTGCAGGTGTCTCTTCCTGTGGCACTCAACTTATATTTAGGGCCATCATGGAAACACAGGCATTTTCCCATAGGTGCTCCAGACAAATGCTCAGGGTTGTATATGTGGCACAGGCTGACATACTTGACTGCCCCCACTGTGTTGCCAATTCAATGCATCAGGAGCATGACACATTGGAACGAGGGGTGTCTGTCATGGTACGACAATTGCCTGTGATGGAACATCTGCAGAGAGGGGAATGGCATCTTTATGGGTGTAGGTCAGCCACATCTGTAGGTCAGCCACATCATCTGCTGTCAGCTGATGTGGCCATGCCCAATTGCAGTACAATAGTGACAGTACTTCCACTGCTCAATCAGTGAGTGTGTTGTTGTCCCCAGACATGGCAGGCCATGGGGTCATGGTCCTGGGTGTCCATGTGAAGGAAGCTCATCCAGCAGACACCAATCATATTCAAGTAGCAGTCTGACTATGGGCATCGATGTGCAAGTGAAACTCCTGACAGACCCACTTCTCGTAATCTGGGACAATAACAACGTATTGCCACCTCTACCATGCACAGCTCCATCTGTCTGACATATCAAGACATACAGCCAGCACAGAGCCTGGTTGTGTTCATGCAGACACTCACATACCCATTTCAACTGGAGGACCCCTACAGACACATACACAACAGTTACTCATTTTGTCTCAATGGCTATTTGTTGGTTTATTCAAATGTTTGCCTGCTTCTCTTTCTCACTCACACACACTCACCAAGTTAACACCCTGTGCAAGTGATAACTGTGCCATATTCCTGTTTTCTATCTTTAGGATTCATGGATAAATAAACTTTGTGTCTGATGCTCAGGGTGCATAGCTAACTTAGTCCTTAGCATATCTGCATTTGTGGTGTTGAACTGGTAATTGTACCTTTGACTTATATTGGCCTTGGAATGTAGGACAGTTGATAGCATCAAAATTGCCCAACTTTATAGTGAATGATCTTGTGAGGGTTGTGAAGTTGGAAACTGGAATGTGTATCATTACTTTTTAACTTCTATCTTTAATGATTTTCCAGTACAGACATATGGTGCAAAACTGAGAGCATGCA
Organism: Protopterus annectens; assembly: GCF_019279795.1. Lineage (NCBI taxonomy): Eukaryota > Metazoa > Chordata > Ceratodontiformes > Protopteridae > Protopterus > Protopterus annectens. The sequence continues at coordinate 1,813,322,435 of NC_056739.1, forward strand.
GTGATCATCAGTAATTTTGAGAGGCATGACTCTGTGAATCTTTCATGCCTGAGGCCTATGACTTAGTAATGGACTCATATAAGTCACGTAAGACAGTGCTGTCACATGTTAAGGTAATTTCTGTACAAATTTCTCACCGTTTACTTGCTTACTATACCAACTAATGAAATATAAGAATATGCCACACACTGATATTATTAAACAATACAGTCCATGTTCAGGACTTACCTTGTAAATGCAGCAGTTACCACAGTTTTAGTTCAGGGCTGACTCTGTCTGATGTAAGGAGTACACAGCCAATACATGGGGAAGTAACAGTTGTGTGAGCTGCCTGGCATCAATGTAACCATATACATGTGAGTAGGAGGAAGGTTTTAGGCCCCTAGGTGGGGAGTGAGTGTGCTACGCATTGTCTCAGCCAATGCAAGGGCATACTGAGTACACAACAAGGCAATGCTGCTCTATATGCAACTCAGGTATTCCTAAGGCAACAGGGGGACTGGGTAAGGTTGCAGAGATAGTCATACTAAGAGAAATTTTAACTTGAAAGTGTTTGGATCTATACAGGGCACTGTTAACCACCGCTACATGAAGAGCAACCTTGTGCAATCACTGGGCTTATGTGGAAACAGAAAAAACAAGTTTTACAACAGCAAGGCCTAGAGACCAATCAGGAAAACATACAATAACCTTTTAGTCAGCAACCCCTGACTCAGATAGGTTTGCTACAGCACACTTCTGCCACAAGAGTGCAGTCAGAAAATCCACTTAATGTAAAAAAATGCTGGTTTTAGAACTCAGGTGTAGGGAAACCACACAATCTAGATATTACTATCCTGTAAAACCAGCAGCCACAATGTAATTAAGTACTGCAGCAGCAGTGGACACAGTTCAGCTTTGAAACTCTACTAATGATCAGGAAATGTAACAAGTAATACAATATTCTTATGAAATACAGTAACGATTATCAGTAGAAGTACAAAATTATACTTATTTGCATTCTTTTAGCAGCGGATGGTTTTAGATGCAGTAGATTCTCTGTAATTGTAAGGTGAAGTAGCTAAACCAAGCTCTGAAGAATTGAGCATAAACCCATGCAAACACCGGGATTAGATAGAATCAGAAAAAAAAAACAAGTTTTACAACAGCAAGGCCTACAGACCAATCAGAAAACTTGCAATAAGCTTTCAGACAATAGCCCCAAATGCAGATAGGTTTACCACAGCACACATCTGCCAGAAGAGTGCAGTCAGAGAACCCTCTTAATGTAAAAATGCAAGGAAACTTTGTTTATTTAAGCCACTTACAATGTGGCTGAACTAATAGCAAAGGTTCAATCCCAGCTGTGTCAGACTGAGGATTGAAATGGCTGTCTACAGGAGTAGTTGGTAAGAGGAGAGCAAGGTCTCATTTTATAGAAATAACACCACATTGGCTATTAACCCCAAGAGATGTGGACCCTTGCAGAGTCTTGGTGGTGGTTTCCTTCGCTTAACATTTTTACAGCCCTTATTTCTTCAGGACTCCAAGTACCTTCAAATATTTTGTGTCTTGAAAACATGTGGGAGTGATATCTCTTGCAGGTCTGAATGAAGATTCCGAGATAAGACCTCCATTTCATATACATGTTTAGTTGCAATCACCTTGAATTTGATGACTGTAAGAATGATTAGGTGGAAAACTTATCTGATTGATGTCTTCCTGAGAAGGATGGTCAGTTCTGTACCAATCTTGTTGAAGATGTCTCTGCTAGTGGAGCTATTCAGATAAGATGATTTGTTAAACTTTAAGACAGCAACAGACCTGTTGGTTTCTTTTAGATTATTTAGCTCTCTAAATAACTCAGTTTTTCCAGATGGTGAAAAATTAGCAAAGGTGGTTGCTGTAGGTGCTGGAACTGTAGTGCTATTTTTGTCATGACAAAGACATGATTTGTTTTTGCCATTTTATAGCCAATTCTGTCAGACATATTAGCTGCATGAGAAATTTTATTTTGGAACAGATTTCCATTAATTGGTGAAGGTTTTCCTAATTTTTTTGTCTTTTTTACCCTGCGTGGAACAAAGTCATAAAACAAACTCAATGGCCAGCCATATAATATAAAGGGTTTATTCAGTCTCCCCAAGGTCAAATGCTTCTTTCTGTCTGTGAAGTTTTAAAATGCAAAATAAGTCCCCTTGGTTAATTACCTGGTGTAGAAGGTTGTCTCTGGATCTGTGGATTTGCTCAGTGGTGATATACCAATCTTTTGTCACATTTATTTATTTGAGGACAAGCTTCTCCAGAAAACCCATTGTGTCAGAGCATCTGTATTTTCTTACAAGGACACCATTCTAAGACTTTCCTTCATTGGAATTTCTCCATTTCCTCAAGCTTAGCCCGGATGGCAGTAACACATTTTTGTATGCTCTGGGCACTAGACTGTTGTCCAGGAGTGGTGCTTTTAGATTCAGATCTAGTCTATAAATGTGCTTCATGCACAACTGGACTAACTTGCCAGCTGTTGTGCTTGTCCATCTGCTTTGATTTCTGTCTTGTCCCCTAGATATTTTGAAACTAGGACTATCCATCTGTGAATACTTGACAGTTCCACAGCTTGTCCATTGACTCTTAGGCCTCCATTTATGAGACTTTTCACTGCATTTGTAGCACACCCTAAATTCATTCTCACATGGCTATTACACTTTCAGATATCAAAGTCTTAAAACTATTGTACAGGGAAATTACTTAGCATCCAGGACCAGTAGCAAGAATTTATGCTGTCATCCACTTAATGGCCAGTTGCAAGCTTGGGGAAGGGTCCAGACAAAGTGTGCCTTTAACTGTATTACAAATTACAGTTTATGGGATATTCTCTGACAAATTCAATATTACAGCCTGTTAAAATGTATTTTATTTTATTTTACATTTGTTTTCTGGGAAAGACCAACTGGGCCAGAGGCTTTGTTTTAGCAGAGGCCTGGGGAGAAAAGCTCCATACATTTAACAAAGTCACAAGTAGAAGTTGTACTTAACATAACATGATAGGTAACAGCATAGTTTAAAACTATTTCAGGACACAATACAGATTGTGCAAATTGTACAGATTGTAGAGAGTGCAGACGTTTCTCACCAAGAAATTACAGGGTACACAAAACAAGTCTTGCGCAGAAAGACTGAAAGCTCTGTCACTGTATTCTCTCTCTTACGGGTTGTTAAGGGATGACCTGTGCCTAGCTTACAGGGCAGTCTCTGACCTGGCCTTGGTGGAAATGATACACAGTTTTAAATCAAACTGCACGAGGGTCACTTACTCCAGGGATCTTAACTTAGCCTCTGACATGAACAGGTCATGCTGGAGAGATAGGTACATCTCCCAGAGACTGCCATTTCTCTAGAACAAGCTTCCAATTTACATGAAACAGAGCCCATCCTTGACCCTCTTCAAATGCAAACTAGATGAATGGATGGATGACTGCAAATTCACTCCTGAGGTGATGCCCATGTCCATCCTGGACAGATGAAGTCTTTATTAACTACCATAAACCCTTACCTTGGCAAACTTCACTTACCTACCCACCAACAATTGGGGCAACTTGGGATAAATACGGCTTGGCTTGTAAGGGCTCTAGTGCTATTAGCCTAGTAACTTTCTATGAACCTTTGAATAAAGCACTTTTAGTTATGTCTGAAATCTTAAAGAAAATACTTAACAATGTGCTGAGTTGGCTCTAGATGGCAATACCTATACTCAGTCAGAAGAAAGAATAAACCTACTGGCAGATAAATTTAGCCCAAATTTCAACCCCTCACCAACTACAGTCACTCCCCATGAAATATCACCTACCATTCATTTGCCTGCTATTACAAAAGAACAGGTCATCACTGCACTCTCACAAGCTAGAAACACAGCATCAGTGGGCCCTGACAGAATCTAAGGGTGCCTATTAAACAGCTTGACCTAGCAGACCCAATCAGAGCTCTATTTTGCCACAGTCTCCATAAAGGCTTTGTCCCAGTAGAGTAGAGGACAGCAACAATCATCCCTCTGCACAAGAGTGGACCATCAATGGACCCAACGGTCTGACTAGCCTCATAAAGAAGGCTATGGAAAGGATAACCATGGACCTTATTAACAACAACATGAAATCTCTATACTCAAGACCTAACCCAATTCAGCTTTATCAGGGGCAGGTCCTGCTTGCTCAGTCTGGTGGACTTCTTTGAGAAGGTCATCAAGGCCATGGATGATGGTAAGACAGTGCATACCACCTACCTTGACCTGGCCAAGACATTTGACACAATATCCCACTCAAGTGTTATCGATAAACTCACAAAATTGGGCATAAGCCTGTACGTCACCAGATGGATAGTCAAATGGCTCATGGATAGAACATATGCTGCTAAAGTGGGATCATCCACTTCCAGCAAAAAGCCACTCATCAGTGAAATACCACAGGGATCAGTTCAGGGCCCCCTCCTGTTTGGGTTATACTTCTCAGATGTCAAGGTGAATGTAGATGGCCTTTGGCTGACCAAGTTTGCTGATGACTGCAAGTTGGGAGCAATCATTGACTACCCAAATTATGCTGATATCATACAGACAGATCTGATGTAGACTAATGACTGGCATCAGAGCTATGGCCTCAAACTAAATGCAAAAAGTGCATAAACATATCCTGTGATAAATCAAATGCCCTTGAAAACTGCAACATTGATAGCAGCCCCATAAGACTGGACCCTGTAGTGAGAGATCTGTGTACTCAGGTAGTAATCTGAACTTTGACCACCATGTGTACACAGTGGTAAGGAAATACTTCTATGTGTCTCAGCTTATAAGTAAGGGCATGGCATCCAGATCCAATGATGTCATAGTACCACTATACTTGGCTTTCATCAGACCAATAATTTAGTACAATGCATACTTTGGACTGTATCTCACCAGAAACCTGCAACAGTCGGAGTGTCCTTAGAGTTTTTCCTCACCAGAAAAATACAGGATGCAACCAGCATATAGTATGCAGACCAATAAAAAGCCCTATCACTGTATTAGGTTTCTACTGATTACTGAGGGGTGTTCTGTGCCTGACCTACAAGGCAGTCTCTTACCCAGCCCTGATAGAACTGTTGCATATTCACAAAACTAACTGCATGAGGTTACTCAACACAAAGATCTAAAGCTGATTTCAGACATGAATAGATTATGCTGGAGAGACAGATATGTTTCCCGGAGATTGCACCTCCTCTGGAATAGGCTTTCTATTCGCATGAAGCAGAGCCCTTCCCTGACCATCTTCAAGCGCAATCTGGCCCAGTGGATGAGAAATTCACTCCTATGGTGGCATCCATGTGGCTTATGGACAGAGTCTGTCTGTAAAAATTGTCAAAACCCCACTTGCTGACCCTTGTTATCTTTCCCCAAGGGATAGGAAATTATGTCAAATGTAGATAAAACTGGCTAGGCATGTAAGGGATCATGAACCATTAGCCTAGTAATCTCCCAGGAACCTATATATACATATTGCTGTATTCTTTTCTTAGGATTTTAAGAATAATTTATGATAGATATTTGCATGTTACAACTAATGTTAGGGGATTAAACCTCTCCTGTAAAATTATATTAATTTATTTTTTCTTTTTAGCTTATGTATTTATTTAGTTATTTTTTTATATTTGTTTACCGGGAAAGTCTGACTGGGATAATAACTCTTTTACAGTGAAAGCCTGGAGAAAAAAGTTTCACATTTAATACCAGTATAGACATTTACATAAAATACAGTTGCATGATATCAGACAAAAATACAAAATATAGGTAAGTCTACATCCAGAGGAGAAAAAAATTATAATAGCTTACATTAACATAATTTAGAATGTTATTTTTTTTATTTTAAATACAAAGCTGATGTTAAAGTAGTACAGGAGACATACGATTTTATGCAGCCATGCAATGTACCTAAAAGTGCTTATTAAACTGCTTATTTTAATCAGTCTGTTTCAGGCTTCTAAACAAAGGGTATCAGTGTTGATTACTTCAAGCTAAACTGGGAAGTGCAATACAGTACATTAGAATGGGATATGATGTCATAATGCATGGCAGGTAGTCCTGGATACAAGTTAATGTCCCAAACTGAGACTCACATTCCTATTTCAATCATTTTGAAAATAATAATAATAATTATTATTATTATTATTATTATTATTATGCTTTTCATTAGACTCAGTCAAAACTAGGATGCCCCATATGCTGAGGTTAATATTAGATCACAACTTAGTCTATCTCAACTGTGTGGGACCAAGGCCTAACTGATGTGTGGTGGCTTATCTATCCTGATAACCCTGGTTATACTTTGCAGTCTCTGTCCTCAGTAAATTACTTTGGGATAGACTTCTAGCTGGTATTAGACAGTTTACTTAGAATGGTGTCAGAGCTGGGAATCCTGCTATGCCCTTTCTGAGACCATTTGGTGGCTATAGTCTGTTTACTGAGCTAACTCTTGTGCATACTGACAAAAAATGGCATGGAAGGTAGATCTTCTAATTTTTAAAGATGGTCAGGTCATGAGCTTACTTAGGAAGAGACTAGCACAATTCATGACATAAGCAACTTAGGAATTATGCTACCTCTCTTGTGCTGTGACTCTCTTAAGCTGGAGATTGTTTGCTGCAGTATAGCAAATGTCATACTATATAAGAAATCACCTGAGCTGATTATGGAGATTGGACACTATAACAAAAGCTGATAGAGTATATAATGAAGTTCAATAAATGGTGATAGTTAATAAGCAGAATATTTGGACTATTAATGAAGAATAAAGTGAATCTATATCTACACAGGGTATTTATGCAAAGTTGGGCAATAGGGAATAAGCTTGGAAAATTCCTGTCTAACATGATCAATCAGCATAAGACAGAGCAGCTTATCCTGTGCATAATACCAGCACAGAATAAACAAAGCTTGGTATTGCAAAGCATCAGTGAAGTATTTCCTGGTTTTGACCAACAATTGTATGGTGACATAATATCACCTGGTGACACCTGAATGGCAAGACTAAAGTCCTTTTCACACCGTGTTAACTTTCCAAAGTTGATCATTTATTAAGCTGCTTCTTTTCCCTCCTTACTCTTCCCAGTGAAATTCAATCTGCAGTTAAACTCACCACAGAAGGGAAAGTCAGGGCCCCAATACTTTGTACACTGTGATCTTTACCTCCTAATTAATCAACTCTTCCCTTGAATTCTTCTTTCGGCTTTTCCTGGTTAGGGGTCACCACAGTGGATCATCTGTCCGCTCATGATTGGCAGTGGAGTTTTACAGTGTCGAGTTGCCAGCCCGGCGCCCAACCTTCCACAGAAGGCACACACATGCACACACTCACACCTAGGGCCAATTTAGAGTGTCTAATCCACCTACTGCATGTCTTTGGGATGTGGGAGGAAACCGGAGCACCCGGAGGAAACCCACGTGACCACAGGGAGGACATACAGACTCCGCACAGAAGGCACCCCAGCTGAGAATTGAACTAGAGAACCTCTTGCTGTGAGGTGGCAACACTAACCGCTGCACCACCGTGGCCGCCCCCAACTCTTCCCTTGAATGACAACCTTATTTTAAGGCACTTGATTTCACAGAGTTGTCCTTTTGTCTCCCCAAATTTCATGAATTAGTGCCATACCCAAGCCATAGAAAAGCCGTCCATTAAAAACTGTAGACCTGATGTGAAAATGTATGCCCATGTTTGTCAAAAACTACTCCAAAAACTGCTGCAGTCTTTCACTTGTTAATGGAAACAAATGCTTGGGTATGGCACTAATTCATGAAATTTGGGGAGACAAAAGGACAACTCTGTGAAATCAAGTGCCTTAAAATAAGGTTGTCATTCAAGGGAAGAGTTGGGGGCGGCCACGGTGGTGCAGCGGTTAGTGTTGCCACCTCACAGCAAGAGGTTCTCTAGTTCGATTCTCAGCTGGGGTGCCTTCTGTGTGGAGTCTGTATGCCCTCCCTGTGGTCACATGGGTTTCCTCCAGGTGCTCCGGTTTCCTCCCATTGATGCATGATTTGCACTTAGAATATCAAGCATTGATCAGCAGATGCTCATCAAAGCCATCTGTAGCAAATGTGTTTGATTTTTGAAAAAGCATTTGTTTCCATTAGCTGAGTTCACATATGGTCTGTGATTGAAGCCTTTAGTACAACCCCTTGAATTTTACTGAGATTACAAATCCTTTTACACTAGTCCCTTAATGAAACCCATACTGATCTCCCTCCTTTCATGCATATAAAGGGTAAAGTAAGGTTATATGCACTCTCCTATCTTTCTGTTGGCCATCAAGACCCTAACTAGATGAGTATTGTCCTATTCTAATTGCTTCAGATTTTCAGAGTACACAGGTCAAGGCTTTACTTTTGCCAATGATTGCCTATTCCTTACTAAGCACCCTGTAAATGATATCATCAAATTTTAAAATATACAGAGAAAACTTTGCTGGACTTTCCTGAATCATAACAAACCCTAGGAAACCTCTGTCATTTCTAATGAATATGTAGCTTTTCTTTTACATATATTTCTGATCTTAAAATAGAGTTTAGTTGGTGTAAGGAACACCTACAAGTACCATGATATATTTTTTTTCAGCAATCCCAGCAAGCTGTTGGATATAAATCTTAAGCCTGTGTAGGAGAAATTGTCTATATGAATAAATAGTTGGGAAAAACTTAGGTTCTCTTTACTGGATAGGATAATAGTAGTACAAGTGTTTCATGTCCACTTGTTTATAACATGGTTAGACATGTCTCCATCACCCTATCATATACATGGATAAAACATTTAACACACTGGTTGCTTAGTATATTGGCAGGGGTTGGAGACTGGTCAGGTCTAGAAAGTATGTGCATCCATTTAAGTTAGTAGGCTAGCATGCCCAAATTGAGAAAGTTCACACAAGCATTTGGTCTTCGATATTTAATGAGCCTGACAGTGCATTTTCTTCCCTGTGGTATAGGAAATTCATGCCTAAAGCACAAACAGAATGGCATATACTGAAATGCATGCACAATCATTCAAATCCACGGCAGTCCAACTGCATGGAAAGGGAATTTTGTGTACAATGACCCCCCCCCCGAAGCTCTATTCCAAACTTGAAATACATAAGAAATCTATACAGTAGAGTTTGATGAGGAATGGATATCAGTATGCTGGAACAGTTAACTGAGTTCATAGATGGTAAAAAGGTCTTTGTATACTGTTTTTACTCTCCAGAAAAAAAATGTTATCTGCTTAAACTACACCATTGGAGGTATCAGCAGAGCTGAGATGTGGTCCTATGCTCTGGAAATTAATTATCAAAGGTCCAGTAATCCACAATAAATAACAAGGAGAGGCCACACATGGAAAATAAAAAATGAAAATAAAATCCTTTACTAAATTAACAGAAAAAAACATCAAGGCCATGCAGGATCCTTTCTTTATGAAGGATACAACTTCAATCCCTATTAAGCACTATAAAAAGCTACTTACATGTTAGACAGTATGCAGGAATTGTCAACATTATATCCAGGTGATGCTCCAATATCCACAGATAAAATGTATAAGATGCAGGGAAGATAATGCAGATAAAAAACACAAGTTTTGGAGTTATAGTATAGTACAGAATTTCAGAAAACTTTCCAATAAACTGCTAAACAGCTAAATTTATTAGGACTGTTAATATTGTATGCATTATATAACATATTTTTACCTCATTTATTTTGCATAATATGTAAAAACTTTATTATACCTTCTATTCCTTGTATGAACTCAGAACATGCATTTGTGTTATATTTGTTGCTAAATATTTGTACTTTAACTAAATTGTTCTGTTATGAAGCTTTTCTCCCCGGGTTTCCAACCCAGTTCGACACTACCCGGTTAAAAAATGTAAATAAATAAATAAATACAAAAATAAATAAAATGCTAATGTGAATTGTGCTCCAAAGAATGATGCACCATTCTTCCCTTATAGCTATGAAGCATCTGGGTGCATCTGGCACTGTGCTGCTATAAGGGGTAATAGCAACAACCTACACCTGCATTGCAAGTCATCAGAAGTCACAAAATGATCTGGAAGATGTAGGGTTGCATGCATACTTCAAAACATTGATTTCAGGAAATCGGATCAAACAGATAGTGTATACCTTGGAGCTGGCAAGATGACACTAGTGTGAATAGTCATATCTGAATCCTACTCCTCTCTGCATTTTTGCTGTGACCAGATCAGATAGCCTTCAAGGAAATGTAACTAAAAAATAATAGAAATTGTATCATAAAAATAAAATGAATAGTACCAGTCTACTATTTTGGATCGGTTGGTTTAAACCTTTAAAGAAAGAGTGCGTATTTAGAAATGGGTCATGTTCTGAGGGCTGTACTTGTTGGTGCAACTGAGAAAAAGTACCATGAACCTTCATAGTATACAAATGGAACTGCATAGTCCATTGCTTTAACTAGGAAAAATACATTGCATAATATTGTGGATCTGTGTAACTTTAAGAAGTGAATGCAAGAAGAATGAAACAGTACCATGAACCTTCATAGTATACAAATGGAACTGCATAGTCCATCCCTTTAACTAGGAAAAATACACTGCATAATATTGTGGATCTGTGTAACTTTAAGAAGTGAATGCAAGAAGAATGAAACAGTACCATGAACCTTCATAGTATACAAATGGAACTGCATAGTCCATTGCTTTAACTAGGAAAAATGCACTGCATAATATTGTGGATCTGTGTAACTTTAAGAAGTGAATGCAAGAAGAATGAAACAGTACCATAAACCTTCATAGTATACAAATGGAACTGCATAGTCCATTGCTTTAACTAGGAAAAATACACTGCATAATATTGTGGATCTGTGTAACTTTAAGAAGTGAATGCAAGAAGAATGAGACTTGTACTTGTGAATTCAACAAAACTGTTTCAGTTGCTAGTCCATACTTCATAGAGGCCTTCTGTTCAATCTACAACTTTGAACTCAATCTATTTAACAATGACCATTTGAGCACGTTACAAATTACAGTGAAAAATGAAAGGATCATCTCTATCAGTGTCATATGCAAATACAAACTAACTGAATCTCTGATGCCTCCACATTTTTTGCCAAAAAAAAAAAAATCACTCTCATCAGATTGTCTTTCAGAGGACTAAGTGCCAATGTAAAGGTGAAACACAACCTAATTTTAAATTATAGAAATGCTTGCAATTTAGACCTGTTGGCATCTAGTAAGCTACAAGGTAATTTTGAAAACTCAGCAGATACCCAGTTATCATCCACTTGTCTATCAGATCTGCTAATGGCAGTGCTGAAAAAAGGAATTAGCTTCCTTATGTACCTCAGTATGCAATTTACAACCAGGGATAACTCATTCATAACTTGAAAGCATACATTCAGGAGTTTAAAACAAGAGTCTCACCTTTAGATAAGTTCCATAAGAAACTGCTAGCCAATGCAAACCAGTTGGGTAATCTCAATAAAAATTTAAAAGATTACCTAATAGTTAGAAGGAAGATGAAGAAGAAACAGTGTAATCCATAGGATCTGAGAGGAGTATTACACTCATGGCAAGCTCAATATAGCAGCAGAAAAATCTTTAATTAAGATACCAATCCTGCCAAAGAGCTTCCATCATATGTAATAGATAGATATACACATTTATACATCCCTTTCCCTGAGTTCATCCTCCAGGACTGATTCATTTTAAGATTTTCAGGACAGAACATGCTTTTGGGTTTTGTTGGCTACCAAGAAGCAAAAATGATATGTGTTAAAAACACCATTACTTCATATGAAATTGCAGATGACACTAACTTGGATCTCTTGGAGATCCAAGTAAACTTAACAAATCAAATGATTTATCTGTTTCTAGTTATACATAACTACAGTATCAGTGTCCCCCAGAAATCATGGAAAGTTTCTTAACCCCATTCAGCATTACATTTCAAACCAAATACCTTCCTGCTAGGGGACTTCAACTACCTGGGCATTCACTGGCACACTTGTACCTTTAAAATAGTTGTGTTCAGTGTTTCCTAGACTTTCTTAATACCAATGCACTGGAACAAGTTGTAGCTACCCACTAGAGTCTCTACAATCCTTGATGTTGTCCTTACCAACCTAGTACCTACCCATTTCTAGTTAAATCTGACAATAACTTGGTCATCTTTTTTGTCAGGCCTAGTTGTACTACCTCATCAACAAATGAGACCATATTTAGGGACTTCAATAGAGCAAAGCTACTTCAGCTTGTAGAAGTTGCATGCAAAATTCCTGACAATCCCTTGCAATTAGACCCAACTAAAAGGACTGCTGCATTCATATCCAACTTTTATCAGTGCCTAAACAGCTGCATAGAAAAGTCAGTACCCATCCACCCTAAATATATTGCTAAAATTCAGGAATAAACCTCTCTAGTGGAACTATTCTCATGTAAATGAATTGTGTAAAACAGAAGGAAAATAATGAAAAACTGAAAGAAATTCAAATCACCCAGTGTTAAGACAACACTGAAATGTGCCATCAAGGAACTTTAGGGCACTATTACAAAATCTAAAGCAGAAAATGAACTTAACGTTGTCACAGATAACAAACCAATCTTTCTTCAGCTATGTTAGAAAATTAAGGAATAATGTATAACAATGTACTGAGCTCATGCATAATAATATCATACACTCCAATAAAATGGATATAGCCAATATATTAGCAGACAAAGTTAGTGCAAACTTTACTCCACCTATACACATAGTTGCCACAACTGTCTCTGAAAAACTAATTTCCCCTGAAATTACCTTGGAAAAAGTCTTATAATCCTCATCAAAGGCTAAAAATAATACTTCCATTGGACTAGTCAACATACCTGGTTGCATTCTCTTAAGTGCCAAGTATGCACTATCTGAGCCTCTGTTTATATTGTTCAACTGCAGCCTGTCTACAGGGTTTGTGCCTAATGCCTGGAAACAGCTACTGTGATTCCCCTATATAAGGATAACCTCTTTACAGACTCAGTCAATTTTAGGCCATTTACCATCACCAGCCTTATATGCAAAGTCATGGAACATATCAAAGCAGAACTCATTCATGCAGATAAAGGCAACTTAATTGAACCAGACCCACTCAGTCTGGTTTTGTGATGGGCAGGTCCTGCCTACTGAACCTGGTAAGATTCTTTGAAAAGGTTGTATTGAGTGTGGCTCTGTGCACATTGCTTATACTGATAGAGCTGAGGTGTTTGTTATTAGTGCTCATGCTGAAATCATTGAAAAATTAGACAAAGTTAATGAAAATCCCTTCATTGTCCACTGGATTTTGAAATGGCTACCCAAGAGATCCCAGGTTATGAAAGTTTCGGGTATACTTTCTAAATATAAATTTGTAATGACTGTAGAGCCAGAGAAATCTATGCTAGGCCCTTGCCTGTTTAATATTTATATTACAGACACCTAAGCCAGTATTCCAGAAGTTTGGTTGACCAGGTGGACTGGATGACTATAAGCTAGCTATGGTTATCTGCTCACCCATGGATGCTAAACAGTTCCAGCAAGGTTTGCAATATTCACATACCCACTGTACTAAAAATGATCTAAAGCTAAATGCAAAAATGTATAGCATACTTGCAATCATCAAAAAAACTTATTCAACATATGTTATAAATTGTGCTCCTTTACTGACAGAAATGGTCATAAGAAATTTGGATACTTTTGTGGACAACTCACTCTCTCTTTCTCATTCAATCATCATGCTTCCACCAGAGTGAGAAAATCCTTCTATCTGGCCCAGCTAATTACCCGGGGAATATCTTCAAGAGCAAAGGAGGATATGCAGCTCTGTATTTTTTCAATATCTGACCCATAATCAAATACAATCACCCCACTGGCATGTGTAAATCAGAGCACATTTCTTAACTGGAAAGGACAATACAATTTCTAACAAAAAAAAAATAAAGATCTTAAATCCTCCAACTATCCCGAAAGATTGGAATGGCTCTCTTTATATTCAGTAGCCTACTGGATACCCCACTTGACGTGTGTCTAGTTTTATGAGCCATTAAAGACTCAGTCCTATTTTTTCTTAGTTAATTTCAAATCCAATGTTTCCACAAGCTCACACACTTGAGACCTATATATTCACCAAAACATTAACAAGTTTAACAGTTAGACTCAGTTCCTAACACAGTCCCCTGGATTCACTATCCTTCTATGCAGGACTAGCTTAGTCCTGCATTGAAGCGGCCGTTTAGGAGCAGGACGGCAGCACGCCATGCATATTAATGAAGGCGCGCTGCCTGAGCTCCTAATCTTACACGGAGCATGTAAGAGTGCAGGGGGCGTGTCTGAGAGCAGAGCTCTCAGAATAGACATGCCCCTGCAATGAAGAACAGCAGAGTAGTAATAAAAGAATGAGCGAGACCGCTCATAGGTGTTCGCATACCCCCCCCCCAGCAACATCCCCCCACATGTACAAGAGCAATAGTTAAAACAACAAATATAAAGATTTTTTTTTTATGAAACAGATTAAATTTAACCGTAGGTGCGTGGGTTTGCCCATTGCTTAGCTACGGTTAATGCAGCTTAAATGGCACAAGAGGATAAAAAGGAAGATATATGCAAATGAAGCAGCACAGCAATAGTGTAGTGGGAAGAGCATTCGCCTTACGAGCAGTCATTCCTGATTTGAGTCCCACTCCAGTGCATTCCATGTCAAATAACTTTATGACCAATATTTTTAGTTGCATAACCTACTACATAACATATATTTGTGAACTGGAGTACTGCATTAAATGCAGATGTGAGGTGTCATTGCCATAATGTTGCAAAGTCCACAGATAATCACAAGTGCCCCATATAGTATATGTACACAGGAATCAGTGATACAAATGGAAGGTAAAATGTGTAATGAATGATAACGCCATACAGTTTCCAAATCCACCACCTTCCCAAGAACCATTAGACATTACTGTCTAAATTAGTGTGGTGGTAAGCGGGTATAAGCACTAGTAAGCAAGAGTAAGCATATTTAAGCAGTAGTAAGCAGGAGTAAGCATATTTAAGCAGTAGTAAGTGGGTTTAATCCCATTTGTACAGGAGTAAGCAATGTGCACACAGGTTAAGCAATATTGAAGCTAAGACTCTTTAAGCATATTTAACCTGAGGTTAGCATTGCTTACCTTCAAGCAAACCCACTTACAATTGCTTAAAAGTGCCTTAATCACTCTGTATGCAACAGCCGCTGTTCTGACCAGAAACAAAATAAACAGCCATTGTAGCACTTGAACCCAGGACCCTGTACACTATAATGACAGTAGTTAACCACTAAGCCATCACAGCAGTACATAAGATTGAGTTATCACCAAACAAATCCTCACAATAGGAAAATCAAACTGAACATGTGAAAGGAATCTATATACATTCTTATGTTGTATAACCTACTACATAACATAAATATGTGAACTGGAGTACTGCAGTAAGCCCAGATGTAAGGTGCCATTGTAATAAAGTGTTGAAATCCCCTAATAACACAAGTACTTCATACAGTGTACGTACACATGAATCATGGATACCAAACACATATATAACATGTAATGAATACTAAATCAATACCAAAAAGCAAATATAATGCAAATTAAATATTAAGCAACGCTAAGCATTGGACAGCTCAGCTTAGTAGGTGTAAGCAATGTGTAGGCCAGCTAATTCAGTCTGCCCATTGGTATACTCATTTAAACAATGCCAACCTTAGGTAAGCAGGTTTGCCCATAGCTTACCACTTTCAAAACCGTCCAATCATGGCAAAGTGCAGAAAATCAGCCTTATTTAAACCCAACAGCATGGAATACATCTCATAACTGGTTGTAGCTTCCCCTTGTAGGCAATATGTCTAGAATGGGAGAGAGTGTGGGCTTTCAAATGCAGTGCTGGGGCATCCAGGAGTCCAGAGTCATGGCACGACTCCTTGTGAAAGACCATGAGCAGAGACTGCTGCAGGGCCAGTACCAGGGTTCCCAATATAAAGCGGAAGCCTGCAACTGTCACACCCATGACCTCACCAGTGCCACTGGCATACCCTGAACTGGTGAGCACGTCAGGCATCACTATGCCGACCTGAAGCGGTGAAAGGGGGATCTCTTAGATCAGTGGATCCAAGAGGCTAGGAGGACAGGGGAGGTCCCAGTCATGTGTAAGTATCTGTCCACTACCTGTTTAATAATTGCCAGCTCATGTATATTATGGATAGGTATGGCTAAATATTCCTCTTATGTCCTTCACAGTGGCAAGAGAGTGGGCTACGAACCAGGAGGTCCATGGATGTTGCTTGGAGCAGTTGCAACGCAAGGCAGGTTAGTAATACTCTTGCATTTACTGTCATAGGAAATAAATATAAAAGTAGTAATACATTAATTGCCTGTATAAAACCTGTATTGTATAAGGCATGTACTCCATACACCAGAGAATATGGCAGGAAGAGTCTC
The DNA here is from genome assembly GCF_019279795.1 of Protopterus annectens. Lineage (NCBI taxonomy): Eukaryota > Metazoa > Chordata > Ceratodontiformes > Protopteridae > Protopterus > Protopterus annectens. Next base: position 1,813,338,911 of record NC_056739.1, read on the forward strand.
ATATAGGTTGTATGTAAATAAAAGCATAATAGCCTGACAATAAAGGTGTAACTGCTGGACTGCATGTGTCTACTCTGGTATCATATGGTAATGTAGATTTACAATCATTTAATGGTACTGTTGTATTAAGCACTGCTACCCACACTGTGAAACATAAATAAAATGTGTAGGAATGTCTGCATATGACTGGTATACTAAAAACAGGTCATATAGTACAACTGAGAGCGACATAGAAAACAGTGAAAAGACAGACATCAAAATCAAAATCACACACTGAACTGTGATATGAACTGTTGTATTTTTAGCACACACAGCCATGATTCAAATCCTGGGAGTGGTAGTAGGCTGCATATAGAATCATACCCACAACTGTACAGATATGTCCAGAATGTTCAGTAAATCAGCCCATATCTGTTGCCTGTCACCCTGTCCCCCTGGGAAATCAGTGGAATGATCCCAGACATTTAAGCAGCAAACAAGAAATACACCTGATTGTCACACATCTATAAGAACAAATCTGTCACTCTAGCAACTCCCCAAAATGTTATGAGAGTAATAAGCCAAGTATGTCCCATCTACACCCCCATGTTCTCAAACTGTGACCACAGTATGTACAGTAACAGAGTGAGATGTATGTGCATAATACTAATGTGGATTCTGGTAATTTATGTGGCAACATTCAGGTAGTGCTAACAAACATTGCTCCCATAGGTCCATCAGATACGAACACTGTGCCTAGAATTAAAAGATTGATACCCTGTACTGGTACTGTTTACTCTGGTATTGTATGGCATTTTTATTGTTACAGTTGCTCTGAATAATAAGGTATTACTCATCACTGTCACCACACTGTGTAACTGTCTAGGAAATCCTGTATAGGAGTGTTGTAATACAAGGTCATAATGTAAAACCACAGGAGAATTATAGACAGAAATCAGATAAGAGATATACAGCAATATCTATATAACACACACAACTGTGATGGACAGTGTTTTATTTTTAGCAGACATAGCCATGATTCGAATCCTGGGAGAGGAAGTAGGCTGCATAGCTGCCTACAGAATCATACCTCACAAATGTACAGATATGTCCAGAATGTCCAGTATATCGGCCCATATCTGCTGCCTGTCACCCTGTCCCCCTAGGAAATCAGTGGGATGATCCCAGATGTTTAGGCAGCAAACAAAAAATACAACTGATTGTCACACATCTATAAGAACAAACCTGTCACTCTAGCAACTCCCCAAAATGTTGTGAGAGTAATAAGCCAAGTATGTTCCATCTACACTCCCATGTTGTAAAGCTGTGACTAGAGTGTGTACAGTAACAGAGTGAGATGTATGTGCATAATACTAATGTGTAATCTGGTAATTTGTGTGGCAACATTCAGGTAGTGCTAACAAACACTACTCCCACAGGTCCATCAGATACGAACACTGTGCCTAGTAATAAAAGATTGATACCCTGTACTGGTACTGTTTACTCTGGTATTGTATGACATTGTGAGTGTTGCTGTTGCTCTGAATAATAAGGTATCACTCATCACTGTCACCCACACTGTGCTACATAATATAACTGTCTAGGAAATCCTGTAGAAGAGTGTTGTAAGCCACTAAAGGTTTAAGAGGACAATAGTCTAAATATGTCCTGGTTCACCTGCATGTAGTCAAGACATGCCCAGAGTATGTGCAAAAAGAGATGGACAGGTATGTGCATAACATCAACCTGGAATCTGGGAGTATGTGTAGAAACAGTTAGTGTCAACAAACAATTTCTCCACAGGTATACCAAGTAAGAGGTGTATACTGCAGGTAAAATCAGTTCATGTATATAGTTGTCAACAGCCATACCACTGTCCAAAGTAAGGCAATAGGGTAGTATACTAATACATGTAAGATACAGATAGCAGCACTGACTAGAAAATTAATGTGAACTACAGGAATATAGTTGTTAATTGACATCTCCCCCCCACCATATCTGCAACAATAAACTAAATACCCAACTCAATTGGTATGTGCTGACTTAACTGTAATGTTGGGACATATGTCCTATTGTTCGATAATTATTTAAATCTGTTTCTATGCATGTGCTACATTGAAATACTCCCACTTTGGTGGCATGGTGCCATCAATGTACCTGCATGCTGTTGTAATTACCACTATGGACCCATATATGCATATGTTCTGTTTGCTATGCAACTGTTCCATATCTGGTGCTGGGATTAATGGGAATATCTATGCATGTTGTTATACCTAATCCTGGAATGGGTTGACTATTACTAACCCACATATGTTGATAAAACATAAACACCATAACATGTATGGGAATACGGATTCCAGTAGACCCACCTGTCCCACTTCAGCTGGCCGTGGCACCAGCCACTAGCACGTCTGATGCCCAACCCAGGACCTCCATGTCAGTTGGTCCTGCACAACCTTCGGGTGGAACTGCCTCAGGGGATGGATCTTGCCCCCCCCCCCCAGGAATGAGCACAGACAGGAACCTGTCACCCATCGCCAGGATATGATCGTGGTGTGTAGCGAGCTCAACCAGCAGTTTGGAGATCTGCTACGCTAGCTCGAGGGCCACGTGTCATGACTAGAGGGTAGGCCTGGCTTTGCGACTCAGCCCCAGCATATCCACCTTCGGGGCTGTGAAGGTGCAGTGGTGACTGCCCATGGGTGGGGACCTCAGACCCACTGTTTCCACTAGGGGACTCATGGACTTCTGATTTCCCAACACCCCTCCCCATCAAGGTGTTTACCCTCCACATGTGTCATATACCACCGCTGTATGCGTCTTGTTTGTCTTGTCTGTTAACCTACCCAACCTACCTTCTCAAATATACCTACTATCCCTCCCCAACATCCCATTCTCACCAGAAAAAAAAGGGCAATCTGTACCCCCAAAAAATCTCACTCCATACATAACTGTCCATTTTGCACACGTGTCCACTGGACACATGCAATCTAGTCTAATTGGCTTCACAACATATTATTGTTGTCCTCACGCCTTTTCAGGAGTTTGAGTGCCCAAATCTATCCCCAAATTCAGTGTATATGCACAGCTGTTGCTGTAGAAGAAATGGGCAGCTATGGACCTTCCCTACACCCTTCCTGGACATCCCTAGCTAGTTACCCTACTGTCTTTCTCTGTTTGTGCCCCTTTTTCACCACTTTCCTATCAACCCTTTTTTCTTTTCTTTTAAAGAAATTAGCATGGGGTAAGCGGGAGAAAGCACTTTTAAGCAGCAGTAAGCGGGTTTAAGCCTGTTTGCACAGGGGTAAGTAATGCCTACACAGGTTAAGCAATTGAGAAGCTAAATCAGTACAAGAAACTGTAACCGGAAGGTAGCATTGCTTACCTCCACGCAAACCCACGCAAACCCGCTTACAACTGCTTAAAAGTGCCTTAATCACTCTGTATCCAACAGCCCTTGTTCTGCCCAGCAACAAAATAAACAGCCTCTACAAGGCTCAAACCCTGGACCCTGCACACCATAGCCAAAGTGATTTGCCAATAATCCATATCAGATATATATAACCCTGATGTTTTCACAAACATATCATCTAGCACAGTCATGCAACAGTACAGGAAATGTATTTATACATGTAGATGTATGTGTGTGTGTGTGTGTCTACATATAGTTATATCTAAAAAGATATATATATATATATATATATATATATATATATATATATATATATATAGATATATATATATATATATATACATATTTATATATATATATATATATATATATATATATATATATATATATATATATATATATATATATATATATATATATATATATATATATATATATATATATATATATATATATATATATATATATATATATATATATATATATATATATATATGTACATATATATATATATATATACATATGCATGCATCCATAGATATATGTCTACATATATATATATATATATATATATATATATATATATATATATATATATACAGCAATATATATATATATATATATATATATATATATGTGTGTGTGTGTGTGTGTGTGTGTGTGTGTGTGTGTGTGTGTGTGTGTGTATACAGATATATATCTATAGATATAAAAGAGAACATAACAAATACATATATGACCACATGCACCATTAATGGGGGTGAGGGGGCCCAAGCAACATATGTCTTGCATGTATTGATATTCCCACCCCCCCACCCCCACAGCCATACAGGTCTGCCCTGCAATACAATACCAACTGTTGAAAATCCCATAACCAGGACCTGACACAACATGGGCACAAGATGTTAACAGTAATCCATCCCACCTGTATGATGTCAGGATACTGTCAATAACATATCATGCAGTACAGTCTGGCTACCAAAAGGAATGTACAATGTGGAAGCAATAAACATTCCTAAGATACATATACACAGAGATTTATAGGCATATTCATATATATATATATATATATATATATATATATATATATATATACAGAAATCTGTATCGGAAGTTACATATGTAGAGAGTGCACACCATATGGAACAGCCAGTATGCCTACAGTTGTCACCTTACCAAATGGACACTGTATCTGTCACCCATGCAAATGACAATTGTTGCCTGCAACATATACCCACAGAAAGGTCAAAGGATATAACACCACACACAGGTTTGCATACATGAGAAAGCTTTAGTTGTGTAAATGCATAGATATATATGTCAAACAGATAAATTAATACAGTATTCTGGAAAGCATTACATATATTGCTGTCTAGGCCAAGGCCTTCAAGTACTACAGCAGTAAAGACAGACTGGGCCACAGGATAACAATCAATCAACAGTAAGTAATGCAGATGTATGGTCCAGCAACCTCTATCTACACTCTGTACACAATTCCTAGGGTGTAAAGACCTCAGTAGACATAATGTGATGTATCTGTTACATAACAAGGCATAACTGAAACCATCACAATCACACTGACAAACAGTACAGTCTGTATGGCAGGAAGTAGTAGACCTGAATTTACCCAAGGTGAATTGTATGGGAATGTACATCCAGATAACTTAAGGCAGCTTACCCCTGATACCCCCAGATGTTGTAACAGCCTAGGTTAGTTATGGTGTATCCCCCCAATAGACTGATATACAGGGCCAAATACCACTGTTACATACACTGGCCTCTGGACTGCATAAGGACACACATGTATTGTGCAGATGAAGCCCACACATATATGGACCCAACCCCACAATATGTGTTGGAGCCACAACAGCAGTGGAATAATGGCAGGAATGGCAGCATGACATACTCACAGCCCACCACATAACAACCCCTGACTGCATGTCATATGGTCAAAGCCTGGTATGTAGGTGGAGAACAGAGGCTGGAACACAGGCCAATACGTGACATAGTGTTGTCATACACTAAGCAAGTCGCTGCTGTTACAGGATAGTCTGCAGCATACCCTTAGTCAGGAATTGAAGTCAGAAACACAAATGGATATAGCCATGTACTAATAGCACTCAACACACACACACACACACACACACAACCAGTGATATATCTGACACAAAAGCTGTGTGGTAGACAGGCAAAACATAACATGCACACCTCTGGCCATCAAGTGGATAGGCGCACAGTTGAGAGCTATGCAGACAGACTGCAGTCCGTGTTAAACTAGTATGTACACACAAACCCTGTAACACTGGTTCTATACAATGCATACAACAACAGTACTCCAACTCTCTGTTTGTAGTTCTGTAACATCATACAAATTTGTAGTTGGCCTGAGTGTGCAAGTCCTCTTGTAACAGGTATTGCTACCTGCTGTCTGTAACACTGCTGCACACACACAGGAAGGATATCCACCATACAGGAAAGGTAAAGGGACCATGCCCACATGATGTAGAGATTTATAGTAGTGGGTTGCCATGACAGTGGTAATTGGAAGTACTACACAGCTGGCTGCATGCAGGTAGCAAGTGGAGGACACTGATTGTGTGCAGAGGCTATCACATGATCATGTGCATCATCCACAAAAGTCATTCTGCAATCAATTCCAGGCAACTCAATTCATTTACTGGAGAGAGAGAGAGAGTTGCAGAGAAATAAAGTGAAAGAGAAAACAAACAGAAAACATACAACTGCTCCAGAACTGCAAAAACACCAGAAAATACAACAAAGGAAGCAGGCTAAGGAGTGAAAAAAAATAATTACCTCCTACAAGGATACTATCCACAACAGACCTCATCCCCACAACAGGAATGTGAAGAATATATGAATGTAATTGACTGTAGTACATGGTCCATAATATTTGGGTAGATGATGTAGAATGATATACATGTGCCATCAGGTGTTGCTGTTGTAATGATCTTCAGCTGAACAACTGCTATGGACATTAGATCTGTCCCTGTGGGTAGTGGGCTATACCCATCAACTGTGTAGGGCAGCACCAACTGACAAGATGTATGCCAATACACTGTGCGGTGCGTAATGGAAGGGATGTATATTACTGTGGCCAATAGCTGATGGTGGAAGTAATGCCATAATGATGGACACATGGGTTCCACAGCCCACCACTTGCAGGACACTCAGGTTAACATGTATTGTAGCATGCTGAAATGTCATAGGTATGTAATAGGATTACCAAGCACAAACCAAACTAAATACAATGAAACCACTGACGAAACAAAAAAAGCGGACAGCTCAATCTGTCTTTTAACATTTTTATTCGTTTTAATAAAATTGAACTTCTTCAGAAATGCACCCATAACATAATTCAATACTTAAATACAAATTCAAAGTGATCACATGTAATGAAACACCCACTAGTATTGTATTCTCTTAATTAACTAATAATAATGCAAATTTGGCAATACACTAAATAAATCCATAATTAAATTAAATAAAATTAAATCCATGAATAATGAATACTGGTATGTGAAAAATATATAGAATTTGATACAAAATATAAAAAATGTACCTATGAAATATTGCAAATAACAATAAATCAATATTTAAAATTTTTGTAATGTTAAAAAACACTTGATGTTAATCATGTCATTCAAACCTGGAGGTTGATCAGCCTTTAACCTAATTTGCCAAATGGCTTCTCTACATTCTAAACGTGTCTTGAAATCACCACTAAATAAAGTATCATTAACCCTTTCTAAAATGGAAAAAGTGAACTTTTTAAACAATGGACAATGTGTTGAACGCTTAGCCAATGCATCTGACATGTCTTTCTTCTTTATAGCCAAGTTGTGTTCATAAATCCGTTTATGTAAGGCACGTGTAGTCTTCCCTATGTAAAAATGTTCACATGAAACACACTGTGCCAGATACACTATATTAGTTGTTTTACAAGTGTAATACTCATTTGTTGTAATTACCTTGTTCTGATGTTTCAAATAAACACTAGATGTTCCACTAATAAATCTACACTGTTTACATGATGTACATGAGAAAGTACCTAGAATAGAATCACACGCTCTGTTAAGGTTTCTTGCACCTTTTTCCAAAATCATCTTGATATTACTCACTTTTTTGTAAGTAAAAGTGGGATAATTTCCTATAATGTTGGCCAATTCATGATTTCCCACCACTATTTTCCAATTGTTGAGAACTATTCTTTTAATAATGTCCATTTCATTAGTGATGGGTAACGGAAAGGACAAGTGATACTTGTTCTCCCTTCCAGAAACTGCCTGTGTGTTGATTATATTGTTATGATTTTTCAAAATTGGACTGGCCTTGTTTGTTCTCAAATCTGCCACCTCACTTATAATTTGATCTAACCAGCATGTAGTATAACCTCTGTCAAGAAAAAATTGCTTCAACTTAATACTCTCCTGTGAAAATGTGTTCTCTTCACTAGTCAAACGACTTAGTCGTATGAACTGACCCTTAACTACACCCCGTTTCATATGTCTGGGGTGTAAGCTGTCATGATATAAATACTGATTAACAAATGTTGATTTCCTGAAAATACTACTATAAAAATTGTGGTCTTGATAGTTAATAATTAAATGTAAATCCAGGAAATTTATACTACTACCAAATTCTCCTAATGTAAATTTTAAAAATTTGGTACTGTTGTTTAAATCTTCCAAAAAACCAGTGAAAGAACTGATGTCACCTTTCCACAAAAATATCAAATCATCTATGTATCTTCTGTAAAATAAAATATTGTTGAACACAGAATGTGTAACCAAAAATTGGTTTTCCCAAGATGACATAACTAAGTTCACAGATATTTGCTTGTACAAATCTCCACCAAAATTGAAAAAAATTGTCTAACACCAGCTCCATCAATGTACAACAAGTTTACTAAGAAATTATCTCATGAATTCAATGCCCATTTGTTGATCTATGCTGGTGTACAAAGAGACAACATCCAGTGATGCAAAATGAACATTGTCACCACTGAAGTTGATATCTTTTAAAAGTTCTAAAAAGTGCCAGGAATCCCGGAGATAAAACCTAGACTTTTGTACAATAGGATTTAGTACATCGTCCAACCATACAGATATAGTCTCTGTTTTTGAACAACTAGCAGAAACTATGGGCCTAAATGGTAAATGTTCACCCATTTTGTGCACTTTTGGAATTCCAAACAAAGATTCAATCCTAGGATATTCTGTGTGCAAAAAAACTTCAACAGAATTTTTTTGTCCTTGAATGATACCATTCTGGTTAATGGTGTTAGCGCTGTTGTTGCTTGCACCTAAACAGTGATGGCAGTTGTTCACTCCAATACTAAGGGTCCTTTTTTGACGGACAGTTCTGGAGTCAAGAAAACCCCCAAATGGTCGAACAAAGTCCAGACAAGGATATAAACAGTTATTCACATTATACGTCTAATCTTTCTGAGGGAGAGATTGAGGCTCTCCAAGTTATGGCTAAGAACAAAGATTGGCATATTATGAAGGCTGATAAAGGCGGGACTATAGTAGTAATGAATTCTGTTGAATATACAAAAGCCATTAAGACACTTTTGGCTGATAATACAAGTTACAAAAAAGTGAATTTTGAACTAGTTTCAAAAAGTTTTGCCAAATTAGACACTTGTCTTTTTGATTTATTTAGTGAAGGTTGTTTTGATTTTACTGTTTACACTTTTTTGCACACAGAATATCCCAGGATTGCATCTTTGTTTGGAATTCCAGTAGTTGTTCAAAAACAGAGACTATTTTGTATGGTTGGACGATGTATTATCCTATTATACAAAAGTCTAGGTTTTATCTCCGGGATTCCTGGCACTTATTAAAACTTTTAAAAGATATCAACTTCAGTGGTGACAATGTTCATTTTGCATCACTGGATGTTGTCTCTTTGTACACCAGCATAGATCAACAAATGGGCATTGAATTCATGAGATAATTTCTTAGTAAACAAGCCCACCTTGACAATACTTTAGTTTACACTTGTTGTACATTGATGGAGCTGGTGTTAGACAACAATTTTTTCAATTTTGGTGGAGATTTGTACAAGCAAATATCTGGTGTTGCTATGGGGTCTCGGGTTGCACCAAGTTTTGTGAACTTAGTTATGTCATCTTGGGAAAACCAATTTTTGGTTACACATTCTGTGTTCAACAATATTTTATTTTACAGAAGATACATAGATGATTTGATATTTTTGTGGAAAGGTGACATCAGTTCTTTCACTGTTTGTTTTGGAAGATTTAAACAACAGTACCAAATTTTTAAAATTTACATTAGGAGAATTTGGGTAGTAGTATACTTTCTGGATACATTTAATTATTAACTATCAAGACCACAATTTTTATAGTAGTATTTTCAGAAATCAACATTTGTTAATCAGTATTTACATCATGACAGCTTACACCCAGACATATGAAAACGGGTGTAGTTAAGGGTCAGTTCATATGACTAAGTCGCTGACTAGTGAAGAGAACACATTTTCACAGGAGAGTATTAAGGAGGTGGCACTACATAGAATGAACAAGGCCAGTCCAAATTTTGAAATCATAACAAATATATCAACACACAGCAGTTTTCTGGAAGGGAGAACAAGTATCACTTGTCCTTTTTCCATCACCATCAAAATGAAATGGACATTATTAAAGAATAGTTCTCAACAATGAAAATTAATGGTGTGGGAAATGAATCATGAATTAACCAAGGAGAAATTATCATCTTTAAACTTAAAAAGGTGAATAATATCAAGATGATTTTGGAAAAAAGGTGGAAAAACCCTAAACAGGCTTGTGATTCTTCTAGGTACTACTGTTACATCATGTAAACAGTGTAGATTTATTAGTGGAACATCTAGTGTTTATTTATTATATTGTGTCACTGTTATAGAACATATGTGGGTAGTAATAGTCTACACAATCCCGGAACATTTCCAACAGCATGCATAGATATCCCCAATAACGCAGAATGTCAGATGTGCGTCAGTCACTTAGCAAGCATACCACATGCATATATGGAACCATAGTGGCCCTGACAATGGCATGCAGGTGAATAGTCCATAACAGGCCAGCAATGATAGTGTCCACACAGGGAACATGGCTACAAACACATAGCACAAAATGTGGGACAATACAATTAATATCCCACTGGTAGGTAAGCTGCAGCCATACCTACTGAGTTGTGTGTACAGTTTGTTGTCGATGATATGGTGGGGGGGTGACAGAGGTGTCTATTAAGAACTATGGTAACCTTCCTGTATTTATTTATTTATTTATTTATTATCAGTTTGATTCCCGGGGAAGTCCACTGGGACAAGAAGTGCCCATTTTCAGTGGAGGCCCGGGGAGAAAAGCTCCATAAGCATTGCAATAATGGTTAAAATACAAATCAGGTTACAAAGTAACATACAATACAATGAAGGTTAAAATACAAGGTGAGATGGTTCTGCTGGCAAATATTGATATTACCGTTTTCGAACTTCCGTGTTCGACAATAGCACAGTATGAGTTGCATAGACCTGTTTCCATCTTTATGTCTTTCAGGCAAGATGTCACAATGATGCCTACCTGCTTATTCAGCTGCTGAAAATGACATAGTGCTGAACTATCTCATCCAGCATGGTTTAATATTAAAATTTTGAAACAAACTCCATCGACTGTACTATTGTCGAACACGGAAGTTTGAAAACGGTAATATCAATGACAAAAAACAACCTAGGAATGGGTTTTAACATGGGTCGAGATAAGGGAGATGTTTGTAGTTCGGAATAACACTGAACACCTATCTCGACCCATGTTAAAACCCATTCCTAGGTTGTTTTTTTGTCATTGATATTACTGATTTCGAACTTCCATGTTCGACAATAGTACAGTCGACGGAGTTTGTTTTGAAATTTTAATAGTAAACTTCCAGCACTACCCTGTCCTGTTTGGCCAGGCCACCCATGAGGTGCAGGAGCAGATCAACCTGTGGAATGACCTAGTCCACAGGGTCAATGATGTTGGACTGCATAACCGCAGTTATAAGTAGGTCCGGCATCATTGTTCTGACCTGCTTCGCAATGCCCATCGGTGTGCTGCTGCAGTCCGGGGGAATCACCTCACAACAGTGGGGGGGGGTCATGCCATCCATCCCCCTGACACGTGTTGAGGAGCTCCTCGCCAGCCTCGTGGCACCTGCCCGTCTGCACAGCCAACTGACAGACACCATTGTGGAGGTGGGTGCTACCCACACACCGGCTGAGGATCATGCAGGTAAGGTCACATAGCACATCAGTAGACCACTGTTCCATATGCATCTGCATCTGTACAGGTAGATAATGCATATCTGACATGTCATATATATAGTCTGTTGCTGCATAGTAGTAATAAACAGATGTGCATAAGTGGTAGTATTGTGAACTTGTACTGTTGATGTACTGTAATGCTGCACCCACCCTGTAGCAATGCCACAGGTGTGGCCACTGACTTCACATCTCTCACACTCTTATGTAGGTCCCTCCGGTATACCACCAAGGCAGCAGCCTGTAGCTGGTGAGTATGGTTTATGTTGATACTTGCCAATACACAGGGCATGTAATGGCTATGGTATATTCCATGCACACATCTAACACACCTACCCATAATGCATGCTGTACATGTTCACATATTGTTGCTGTTAAATGCACTGCATCACAGTGGTGACCATGATGGGGTATTGGAAGGGTATGTCAGACACCTACAAGCTAACATCCTGTCTTTGCAAAAGGTGTCCACAGGGATTAACATAATGGTGGGACACTTAGCCTACAGTAGGGGCATGTGTGAAACATCACCCTTATACAGTGCAACAACAGTGTATATACCAGTATTACAATGGCAACTTTTACAGATGTACACTATGGCATAACGTATTACTGTGGTTCATATTAATAGCTGGGACTAGGCTGTAACATGTGATGTTCAGTGTATGGGACACTGCAAACTGACACACATGTGTAGGCCATACTTGTCAAGCATCTGCAAAAAGGCTGAAGGTGGGGAGGGGTGTCAGCATGACAGAACAGTGCACTGCAGCAGGTTTACTAAGGATGCTACAAATGGCTGTATCTGCATACAGTCACATTCAGGATCTGTGGCAGATGTAACCCTACCCCCACAGCAATAGTGATGACAGTGTGTAAACACTAAGGGATGTGCACATGAGTAGACCTTGCAATCATGCAGATTTGGGGGACATGTGTAGGGCAGACTGACCATACACTGGCAAATGCAGATGGCCCATGCTAGTATAGCCCTGCCAGGAATAGTGACTTCTGTAGTACACATAACAATATGTGCAACAAACTGTCATGATAAGGGTGTGCACACATATGCACACACAGAGTGTATGCATTGTGGTCAGCATCCACACACCTAACACATTTCATAGACACTGCATGTGAATGTACAGGACATATGTCACATATTGGGCTCATGTGCTGTTAATATATGCACTGACGTGGGCCCATGGCAGATCAAGGAAGGGTGCGTCATATCAATAATGGTGTGTACACTCCCCATAGCCACGGTATGGTCTGACGGTTGTCAGGGTAATAGTACTGGATTGGTCATACATAGTCTGCTGATGTTGAGATCTGTAAACCAGACATCAGGCATTCACAAATGACATCTATCCACATATCATCCCAGGTATGTGCTGCTGAAAAACATAGGGGCTGCAAGCATTAAAGCTGACAATAACTGACACAGTACTACACATTCAGCAATGGGTTGTATACCTGTGAGGTTTGGGGCACAGTACATGGCAGGGTGCAAACAGGTCCACGGCAATACTGTGTACAAGGATGCAGTGGTATCCAGGGGAAGAGGCATCACCTACTAACACAGCCCATGCATCCCACACATGTATACTGTTGCTAGCGTGGATTGACTATAACTGCACTGCATGCTGTTGTGTACCGTATGTTATGCATGTTGACAGATGGGTAATAGGAGTACTGTGTGCACTATCTTTGTGCAACCTCACCTGTGTGTGTGTGTGTGTGTGTGTGTGTGTGTGTGTGTGTGTGTGTGTGTGTGTGTGTGTGTGTGTGTGTGGGTAGGTGGTTATTTTGTCTGTAGGGTCACTCTGGTGAAGTGGAGGGAGGTTGATGCATGTGGGATGTGTGTGTGTGTGTGTGTGTGTGTGTGTGTGTGTGTGTGTGTGTGTGTGTGTGTGTGTGTGTGTGTGTGTGTGTTTGTGTGGGTGTCCATGTATGCACATGTGTGATTGTGGGGTTGTTCATATGACAGCACTTCCCTTTGGGATCGTGCCGTACATGGACATGGACTGACACATTACACTCCATGAATACTTGTCTGATATGTAATCACAGGACAGCTGATAGTATAATAAGGTCTGTAGCATGGAACATGCATTGAGAGGGAAAGTAGACACCAGGTATACCCTTAATATCGCCTTCAGCAGAGAAGTGACTGAGAACCCACATATGCAGCACTACAGATGCATTGGGGAATTACTAGACACCACCAGGGAGTGTATCCATATATTACAGCTGTCACATGATAGGTTGACTGAGCAGCATATCTGACATGTACTGAGCAACACTTACGCATGACACTCCAGTGCGTCACATTATGGAGTGAACGTAGTAGTCCCTCACATATAGGGCCATGCTCACGATGTCTGGATATACACAGGGTGAACACTGAATGACAGCAGTGAGGCCATGCAAAACCACTCCACTCAGGTCAAGGAGGTAATGGAGTAACAGGTGTTGTGTTGTGATCACTTGTCTAGGCATTTGGAGGAATGATACGTTAATGAGTGGTATTAATGAGTGCATGTTACCAAGTGTGATGCAGGATGGGGAACGTATGGGAATAAATGTGGGACTGTCTGTAAATTCATGGACAGGTAGGTATTAAGGTAGAATGTGTGTGTGTGTGTGTGTGTGTGTGTGTGTGTGTGTGTGTGTGTGTGTGTGTGTGTGTGTGTGTGTGCTGTTATGCAATGCTGTACAGGTCTTAAAATGCATTTCTTGTTTTCCCCCACAGGTGGTGAGGTGGGTCAGGGTCCCTCCTGCATGGAATCTTATGTTGGTGTCCATACAGACACCAAAGATGATGATAGTACTGTTGAGGCACAGGTAGGGTTGTCAGGGGCCGAAACAGTGCCATCATTTGACATCCCCCTCTTAGCCACCCCAACCCCGCACATAGTTTCAGTGCCTATACATACTCATCACCAGTGGCCATAGTGGAGGGACAGCTGGTGGTTGTTGGCAGCTTACTGTGTCTGGTCACAGCAGGCATAGACAGATGTCCGGCAGGGCACCACATAGGCAGATGTCCCAGGGTGCTTGTGGAAGGGCCGCTGGTCATCATGCCCCTTGTAGACGCACCACAACTGGTATCACCAGGTGCATGTTTCAGGCTGTCATGGGGGTGCAGGCACATATGGAACTGTACACCAGACAGGGCCTGAGGCTGCAGAGGACTGCTCTCACATCTGCAAGCAACAACTTCTATGAACTATCTGGTGCCCTCCGTGCTCATACCGAGGTCATGGATAGATAGTTTGGTGAGATGATGGGCCTCATCAACTGTGGTTTCTCCGTGCTTGAACCTGTGGTGGGAGTGGGTGACAGCCACATGGATGTAGGCCAGCAACAACAACAGCTGGCGGTCAGCGTGGACGTGCTAGGAAACCAAGACACTGCCTTAGTGGCAGTACCAGCCCCAGCACTGCAGGGGGTGCTGTCCACACCACACTATGACAGGCCATGAGCACGTGGTCCTGGCCAGTCCCAGGAGGGACCTGGTTCCAGCAGATATCTTTCATCATCAGGGGAGAGTAGCACATCGAGGCCTGTACCTGGGGACGCCCATGGAACCCCTGGCAGGCACTGTCCACGTGTCCGTGGCCGGAGGCGGTGAACTGCCCACTCTGCCAAGTATGGTCTGTAGCTGTCCATAAACACCTGTATAGGCCATCCACATGGCAGAACTGTGTACATGCATACCCACACCACACACTATACAAACACACCTAGGCCAACCCCATACCTACACACACCACATCACCACGCCCAGTTCAACTCATTACACCCCTCACCCACACACATGGTGTCAAATGTATGGCCCACACTCAGCTGCTGGTGAACCAAAAACACACCCTGTGCATATGATGATACCTGTGCCACATCCATGTCATCTATAACATCGATGCAGTGACAAGCAAATATGGTTCTGATGCACACGGTGACTGTACTACAGTGTACCAAAGTACTGCAGTGT
The DNA here is from genome assembly GCF_019279795.1 of Protopterus annectens. NCBI lineage: Eukaryota > Metazoa > Chordata > Ceratodontiformes > Protopteridae > Protopterus > Protopterus annectens. The sequence continues at coordinate 1,813,354,618 of NC_056739.1, forward strand.
AACATGTTGTCAGGAGTAATGTTTAATGCATACATGTTAGGTAGTGTAGTCATCCAGCAATGATGCATTATAGCTGTTAATAACACTGGTTGATTGTGGTCTCCATAATGTTATCCATTTGTGTTGCAGGTGGACATGTGTCAGTAGGAGGATGGTCTTCAGTCATATTCCACAAGGGGTATGCACTGTGATGACACCATGGCTATGACATATCTGGGGTACAGCTGAACACATTCCACAGTTTGTATAACAGTTATTGCCTGTGCCACATGGACAGGTGACCCGCTGGTACATGTATAATCTGCAACCTGATGTAGACCCATCCACATACACACACACTCTTACTTGGCAACACTCGGCCTAGACCCCTACCTAGGCATGTAGGGCTACTAAACTGTGTGGCTTTCATTGCACACACCAGACAGCGTTTAGGGTGAGGTGTGTTCCAGGTTGCATGTTACATGCAGAACATCCCCAGACATGTACAGTATGCTAATGGGGGATGTAATGGTTGTATATGGACAATACATAGTGTGACATACCATCATATACACATTAACAGACACATAACAGGCAGACACACACCTGAGAGACCTGGGCCTATCGGTGCTAACTAACTTGTCTGTGTGTCCAGTGTGTTACAGGTAGGCGGCACACAGCACATGCATAACTGAGCTGGATTGTGGTATCAGTTACCTGTATGGATGATGATGACAGTGGTCACCATAAAGTGGTACATGGATGTACCATGGTGTAATGACAGTGTGCACAGAACCCACATCCCCCAGTAGATATTGTACTCCCTGGAACCCATGATGACACTCTGATATAACCACCATCATACATTGTCCACAACTGTGATACAACCCATTGTATGCCCAGCAGTGGTACTACAGGGATATGCATCCAATGCACATGCCACAGCCATAGTAGGGTGTTGCATTGTCATGCCTCACCTATGGGCAGCAACAACACTATCTGCACTACTGTGTGGCAATCCATATTGTAATAGGAGTGTGTGGCCTTGGAATGCTGTACCCTACAGATATACAGACATGCACACATACACACACTTGCCAGAACTCAATGGATATCCCATGCCTTTTGATCCATTTGTACAACACTGTTTTGTGGTACTACAAGGCTCATGTAACCGGTAGGGAGAGGAGTGTAACAGGGTACATGTAATGTCCGATACAGCAGCAGCCACAAATGACTATGGCAATGGGCATTGTGGTGGTTTTGAAGGCCCTCATGGAATTCACAACTACAGGTGTACTAACACACAGACACTGCTATCCTCAGTAATGCACACATACACATATGTCAGTACTGGGGTGCATCACTGCAAGTGCTCATAACTGTGTACCTGGCTATTGTCCATGGAGAGATGGGTTGTGAAGGGGATGTGTGTACAGTGATATCATGCCACCTGCCATGTGCCAACAGGCAACAGACACCACTGTGGTGACTCTCAGGGTGAGAGAGACATGCATCAGCCAATCCTCTGGGTGCCTCCTCCACATGGCCACTGAGGTGATCCAGTTGACATGTATGCAGCATGTATTACAACACATGGTTAGTGTCTGTGATGGAGACCTGTACCCAAGCATGTTCTGTTGACTGTGGTAGTGGAGGTACCCATGGCATGTGGTGCATACAGGGTGTTGTCTCCTATATGTGCCAGTTATTACACAGCTGGGCAGACATGTCAGTGTCAATCAAGCATAGGTTGCCTGTGCATATCCTAGCTGGATACCTGCCATCTGCACATCTGTACAGGGGACTGACAATCATCAGCTTAATAAATAGCTATGCAGTAGGATGTATGTGTCGACAGATAAATGTTTGACAACAATATGTATGCCATAACTACATGTTGGAAGCCCTCACTAATATGTGCTGTACAGACGGTAGTCTGCAGTTACATTCCACATGTCATATCATTATCCAGTAGGGGATATATACTGTGACACAGCTCACACACCAGGAACACAACAGGGAGGCCTCAGAGTCCAGCTATGCCTGCAGGTGTGCTTGTTGTCAGTACTACATTTAGCACTCTACTCTTGCCTGGGAAAGCACTGTCAACAGTAGTACCACCCTGGTACACTACATGCCGTGTGACAGCACGTACCCTGGGTCACTACCCTGTATGTAACATATTCACATGGATAACAGTGCTGTACTGGTCTCATATACCTGTGTGTCCCAGACATGATACTCACACCCCTTGCTACTGTAATGACAGCACATAGGCGCATGTATTGTACATGGCATTACATACACTTATCACAGATGTCATTACCCAATGTTATCAGACTGGGTGGTGAGAACTGGGTACCACGGCTAACCCATGCTTAGCAAGTGTCAACATTAGTCCAATATAACAGCTAAGCATATTTGCACACTGGTAAGCGAATCCCACATGGTGTAAGCACCCATATGTTTAACCATACATTAGCACCGCTTAGCTTCACGCAAACTCGTGCAAACCCACTTAAAGCTGCTCAAAACTGCCATAACCACTGTGTATATGACAGCCCTTGTTTTGCCCAGCAACAAAATAAACAGCCCTTGCAGGACTTGAACCCAGGACCCTGTACACTATAGTCATAACAATTAACCACTATGCCATGACCACTGTGAAGACAGTTGTTTTAATATCTGTCAATACACATATTGATTAGTATTGAACAATTGCTTTTTCTTCCACAATTGTGTAGTACTTGTTATTTATATTACTGTTGCATCACATAGGTTGTTATTTCATAATGTACACATATCAGATACATATGGTGAGATACATCTGGGAAGGTATACACAACCGTGATGTTTACACATGACAGGAATATGGATATATACATATACATATGTTGATATATGTCTACATGTACATACACATGTATATTCATACATATGTCTGTCTAGAAATATGTATAGTGCATCATATATATGGCCATGTGTAGATCTCTTTGTATATACATATATATGGGAGCCCTTCATTTGTTTGAACTTTCAAATGTTCGAAACTCATATGGCTGACACCATATGAGCAAACGTTTGAAAGGCTAACAAATGATAGCAGAGATCCTGCTACAGTGCAGGACTGGGAGATTTCCCTTTCATGCACTGTAGTGCAATCTCACAGTGAAAATATTTAAGTAGCAGGGGGTGTGGGGGGTGCAGGAGGGCTTGCCCCTCTGCATAACACTGTTTTACTGTGTTTACAGGTAGTTAAATGGTGCTATTTCAGGATGTCAATCTTTCGGAATGTCAATCATATGGTGTCGGCCATATGAAAGTCAGCATTTTGATCGGTCAACATTCTGAAGTAGACCCATATATATATATATATATATATATATATATATATACATATAGGTATATGTATATATAGATGTATGTATATATAGATATATATGTATGCACATCCTATGTGTACAGATATACCTATTTATGTTGATATATATGTAGATATCTATAACTATATGTGCATACATATCTATTCAGCTATACCTATTACTGTCGATATATAAGTAGATATCCCTACATATATGTGCATATGTATCTATATCTGTATATGTGTAGATATGATTTGCTGTGTATATGTATATATTTGAGTGTTTATATGTATGTATATGTATATATATGTATATATATATATATATATATATATATATATATATATATATATATATAGATATATATATATATATATATATATATATATATATATATATATATATATATATATATATATATATATATATATATATATCCATCTATGTATGTCGATATGTATATGTGTATATCTCTATACAGATATATGGATAAATATATATACATATATGTTTATCATATGTGCAGAACATGGAGTGGAGTCCTACCTCAGCCCCAATAGTCCCAACCTCTTAGTGCAAGGGGACGTCATGTATGTATTGAAGGTATATATGTAGACTGTTGCTACTGTAATAGGGGTTGCCTTAACAGATGTGTTTGGGAGGTCACATCTGCTTTTATCATGTGTGCCATTGGCTACTGGCAGACATCCTAAGGACATCATAGTACAGTACCACTGCTAGCACAGTAATGATCCTGTGGACTACATCAGAGATATGACCAATATATGTGTACAGTCTGGCACTCTGTGCTTAGTCCAGAGGTGTACACATATCCCCTTCATGCTAGACATGTGGACCACGCCTCCCAATGTGGATGTTAACAACCATGTACATGGGTATATTACGTAACTACCGGAATACATATGCCCACACAGTTTATGCATGCACACACGCCAGTCTGTCCTGACACAAATACCTGGTGGTGCAGGGGTCACATGGCCACATACTACCAATTAGTTAGTGACATACATCTGTACTGATTCCCACTGCTTTGTCAGAAATACACAACAGTTATGGTGGCCTGGCAGCAGTATGTCTTGCAAATAACTGGACATATCAGCACACTGGGTAATTGCACTAGGCTGCTAGGCATGTCACAAAGCACTGTGCAAACTATAGGCAGACTGCCACAACACTGGACTACATTGTGTATGAGGGAATACACATGTACCTGTGATTATAGTGGGCTCTACATGCATGTCACAGCACAGAGTAACAGACACCTGTGTGAAAGTGCATACCCACAACCAATGTAAACACAGTCACATATGGTACACAAGCTTAATATGACAATATATGGACTTTCTGATAAACACCATCCTCATATGTGCCACTCACACACTGACCCTAAATACACTGGGTCATGACACTGTGTGGTCCGATGGCTGTCTGTGGTATGGGACATGTGTGTGTCTGGCCCTACAGAGATGTGAGCCAATAGGGTACCATACCCTGGAGCAGCATGTAACATTGGATAGAACAGGACCGACAACAATGGTATCTACCACAGTCTGTGCACAGCCCAAGGTAATTATGCGCAATACACATACTGTCGACAATCACCCTAATTACACAGACCCCAGTATTGTGCACACAACCGCAGAATAGCCAAGCTATGTTCTCATAAACAATCCCTACTATACATAGCATGTCTAGCAGTCTGATAACTGACTGGCTTGTTATCAGGTATGATGTCAATAAATAATGGTGTACAGGACATATGCACCTCTTACTGCATGACATATGTGCAGAGGTTGACAGATTTGTGGCTGGAGCTATGAACACTGCCCCAAAATTGGCATGGTGCTGTGATAACCTCATACATTTATTGTCGTACCATGGTTTGTTGTGACATATGTCCTATGAGGGATAAGTAACTCTCATGGCTGTCACCATGTACTGACTGCAATCCTCACACTATGCTTCTGCAGTTTTCAGATAGGTGTTCTGTGAGTAGCACAAGAAACAAAAGGCTCCACACACTGCCGAGTCTGCAGATGACCCTACTGATCGGAGTTTCCTCAAAAACATAGCACTGTCATGACAGGTATTAAAATATGTAGACCAGCCATATCCACACACACACCCTGTTAAACTGGCATTACCCCAAATGCAGAATAGCAATACTTACATTCTGTAGTCATGTCAGGCACATCCCCCTCCTGTGTGTTGGCCTGCTTCCACAGTGTATGTTGTTAGAGGTAAATCCCAAATACATCTGTGGTGCTGTTTGCCAAACACCAGATCTAGGTCCTGCTCACAGTGAATGAAAAGACCCAACACCAACATGATGTTCCTAGATAATGGAGTGTGTTTCCATGCAATTGGCTATAGGAATGTTACCACAGCTGTTCCACATGCAATCAGCTAGAGGAGGACTGCAATTTGTGCAGAGGCAATCAGCTGATCATGAGCATCATTTACAAAACACAAGCTGCTGCCTAAGCAAAGAAGGTGTAGTTCTCCACATCCACCAGAGAGGGACTGAGAGAGAGAGAGAGAGAGAGAGAGAGAGAGAGACAAAGTAAATCAGAGAGGGGGTGGGAGAGTAACACCTAAGCATGCTTGTGTCACACACCTACCAGTACAGAGTTTAAAATCCCTGACTGACTATGTATTGCTATCACATGTCTATGCAGTTATTGCATGCTCCACATAGCTTCCATGTTGAGGAACTGTCCAAACGTATATGTGATGGTGAGTGACATCTGCAACAGTGATATGATAGCGATACGGTAGGTGTAGTACACATGCCTGTCCACATGAACAGGTGTCAGCGTCAACACAGCCCCACTCTCTCAGGGACTCAGACACATTGACACACTGGGCAGGGTCAGGAATACACTTTCTAATTAGTTAGTTTACCACAATACAGTAATGCGTAGGTATCACATGCACCACAGGGGTTATCCAGAGGTTATATGGGCAAAGGGTATGTGAAGGTGTTTGACATCAGACAGCATGCTTCATTATGCCAGTGGGAGTTGTAGTGAGTGTGTATGTGGTCAAAAGCATCATACACCACACACACAGACACAGGGTGCCAGTACTGACATGCATGGGTGCATTGCTTCATGGGTATGTAGTGGCTGATTCTGCCAGAAGGCTATACAAGGCTAGGTTAAGGGTATACCTTGGCATCAGGCCACATGACAATGGTCTGCAGTGTGGCTCAGGGGTGTAGTCTCTGGATTGGCCCACACAGATGGGTATTATATTCACCAACCAGTCACCTGAGTAACTATTGTGTGTGGCCATCGCTGTGCAATGCTTGCCATGTATGTGTTCTTTAGTCCATGACATGGATGGTGTCTGGGATGTGCAGACGTCCCACATGCATGTACAGTGACATATGGAACTGTACCTGGGGTGTCTGGCCCATGTTGTGTACACAGATTGTTATCATCAGATGTGCCATTCCTGTCTTCATGTGGTGGGAACTGGTAATGGACAGCAGGTTGACCCTGTACCTACATTGATAGCATGATCCAGGTATTCCTTGGTGTCAGTGACATCTGTCCATACAGGGCATGTGTTTAAGGCATGGTATGTCCTTTGTGGGTCACATTTGATGGCACCACAGTTGTTGCAGGCATCCAGTGGGGAACATAGTGAAGGCACACTGTCTGCATGCATGTGCCTATTGTACTGATGGACAGGGTGCCAAGCCCTCTGTAGTGCATTGCAATCATACCATGGTTACTATCTGTGGGCAATATGCAGGGTACTACCAACATAGCGGTTGTTGCCTAGGCAAGTGTGTTTGTGTATGAGACATGGGTTGAGAGTGTTCTCTGGGTAATGCAAGGGTTGCTAACTTTGTTCGCCAGGCCTTGATGTCACATGTAGAGGTATGGATTGGCACCCCAGCCTCTCGGCTATTTCACATCTGTTATCCTTGTAAGGTAGACATTGTGACATATAATAGGGCCACCATATAAGAAATTTGTAAAACCCGCTCCACAATGAGTCCAGTTGGTACACACTTAAAGTCACCTCCACACAGGATACGAATGACAAACACAGAGACACAAACACACTTACCATGTCTGGGATTAGAACTCCTACCTAACTACAGCATTACGCAGTTATATGATGCAGCACGGAGATTACTTGAGTACTTCTTCCGCAAAGTTGTATTTCACTGGGAATGACATTAGCAGGCTTGCCAAAGAAGGTCAATGGAGGTTGTAGTGACTGAGAATGGCCTCAAAAGCCTTGCACCCTACACAGGCAAAAAAACACACAAACATCCACACTTGTCATGTCTGGGAATAGAATCCCTACCAAAGTACTATATCACACTACAGCATTACGCAGTTAAAGGATGCACCATGGAGATTACTGGGCTACTCCTTTCCCAAAGGTGTATTTCAAACTGAATGACATCAGCAGGCTTGTCATAGTAGGACTATGGGGAGGGCAGTGTGTGTGCATGTGCCATAACCCATTCATCTCGAGGTAGACACACCACACTCAGGCACATGCAGGTTTATATTCCGCAGGTACGTATATACAACTGCTAGATGACTACTGCCTTGTGCAGTCATGCTGCACAGCTATCACTTGCACCACAGAGTCATTAATGCTGAGGGATACCAGTGGCTAATTTCTACAGTGAGTGGCATTTACACATCATGTGGTTGTAGCCATTTGACGGTGTGCTGGGTGGGACAGACCTCATGATGGAAGGCTCTGTGTCACTGTCACTCTCTTCCATACATCTATGTATGTGTACTTTTGGCATATTATAGTGTGTTGTCCTTGGATATATGTGTGCATTCCTATCCAATGTGTGTGCAAAGCATGACTGGTGCATACGGAGGAGTGTATGCACTAACATCTGCAACTGTCAGATATGTATGGTCCACTGTTGTTGGCAGACATGGGTTTCATTTGTTTAAGTTTGTGAGCATGCCCAGTATGCCCATATGTATTGAATGTGTGGATCCATTCCAGGTAGCTTGTACTCCAGTGCAGACCTTTGTTTTCTACACCTACAGCTAGCATACTGTGTCTGCAGAATATCTGTAGATTAGTTGGCAATATGGGGTCAAACTGTGCAAGGGATAGTGGGTACTGTAGGTGATTGTGTCTGTGCTGCTTCTGCTACATGGTACTGCTGTTAGCAGAGATATTCAGACATGTGTACTGTTATACACTGTGATGTTTTATGTCCTCAAGTACTATCAGGTGGACATTTTTGCTCACAGTGATGTCCTAGGGAATACAGGGTGAATGCAGCTGTGTCCAGTATTGTGGTCAAGCACCTATATTTTCATGGAATGGTATGCCATTCTGGAGGGGGAGCTGCAGACACTTGCTTCTGGGTCTGTGTATCCATTTCAGCACCTTGGTACAGTGATGGCAGAGGATCCCATACATGTACATCCATCAATGTGACAGTATGGCCTTATCTCACTGTGGCAATACCTCACAGCTGTACAGATTCACACAGGTTATCCAGAAGCAGGGGTCATAAGTCAGGACATTACCCCTATTGTGGTGTACGGGCAGGTTTTTAGTCACCCATTTTTGTGTTTGCAGCCAGGGACAGTATGTGCACACAGCTTGGTGTCAGACTTTGCACATTCCATGCTGCCCACGCCCCCCCACCTTTATTATTCTATCCTCTTCCATACATTATGCATACATTCTCTGATACTTTCCCTACAGTTATCACCTTATCACAGATGTCTTTTGGTGTTGGTCCACAGTTCATGCAGTGGGACATGGTGGACAGGTTACTGTGGTTTGTCCACATGGCCTTGCATATGGCTTATGTGGAGTGTGTTATGTTGTTATTTGGGTGTCCATGACATAACATACATTGGCAGTACAGGTGAGATGCAGGCCTTTGGAAGAGGCCTGTAGGCCTTTTGGTGGTGATGCAGGCCAGCTGTAGCAGTCTGTTGCATTCTGTCAGTCCTACAGTCCCAGACTGCCATACAGTATATTCCTCTGGGGTGACAGGGTAGGTGTGCTAGGTGTTCATGCCAATACTTTCTATCAGTATTGATCAGGTGATGTGGATGCTGGCAGGGTGCTGCTTACAGCTAGGGACACACCTGCATGGGACACCTGCACTGCATGCTGCATTCTTTCACTATTCACATACATAGGTGGGGATCATATTGTACCCATTCCCAACAGCAAGGATAAGACTGGAGAGGTACCTGTGAGTGGTGTTTGGGTGAGCTGGGTGCATGTGTGCTATGTACACTACTTGCATCTGACTCACAGATATGCATGGGGCATTCCAGTTATGCTGGCTTGTGCAGGGACATCAGCCATTTCCCAATACATCAGTCCTATCCCTTTTGAGATCTGCAAGTGTTCAGCCAGACAACTTCAGTATTCCCTACTACAAGCCCAGATAATGCGATGCATACCTGTATGTACAATTCCAAGGGTGTGCCCATTTCATGGTTACACATTATATACTGTATGTCTGGGGTACTTTCTCTGTGTACTGCTTGCATATCTAGCCCAACAGTCATGCCATGTCCAACTTTCAGAGGGTGACACATATTACCGGCATAGATTTACAAGGGCTTACTGCTATCATGTGTTATACAGGGGAGCATTGTCTTTGGCACTGCAGTTGTGAAGACTTGGCCCTGTCATTGGCAGTAGTGGGCAATGGCCACCAGGTCAAACCTCAACATTCATACATACTGACCACTCTCACACAATATGAAGCACACACCAACATAACACATGCATACCTGCATATTGTACAAATGCTACAATCTATCCTGCTACCTTGGCCACCTCAGGTCATCTGTGCTCCACTGGTATTATACCTACACATACATGTTACTACATGTCTACATCAGATTGCAGGGGTGCACACCTGACTGTTACTACATTTCTAAATAGGATTGGGGGGCACATATGACTGTTATAACATATCTACATCAGGTTGGGGGGACACACCATACTGTTACTACATTTCTACATACGACTGGGGGTAGGGAACACCTAACTGTTCCTCCATTTCTACATAGGATTGGGGACGGGGTACACCTGACTGTTTCTACATTTCTACACAGGATTGGGGAGGAACACCTGACTGTTTCTACATTTCTACACAAGACTGGAGGGGGGGCACACCTGACTGTTTCTACATTTCTACACACAATTGGGGAAGGGGACACACCTGAGTGTTTCTGCATTTCTACACAGGATTGGGGAGCACACCTAACTGTTTCTACATTTCTACATAGGATTTGGGGGGGCACACCTGACACTTGTACACATTTGCTATGACTGTACTGATATGTCAGGCACTCCATTACTTTCTGTATTCTAACCTATCATGCTGACTAGAGGGATATCAGTGTACTACAGCTCTTAGGTTTGATTGATTAACATATCATTTTCTGACTTCCTACCCTTCAGAACTAATATCCCACTGCCTGACCTGCTGTAGTCTGCTTGTGTAGTCCTGGGGGGGGAGGTTACCCATAGCCATCATTCAGAGGCCTTAGCACAGCCTTTGTTTGTGTTTGTCTACACCTGTCCTGCTGGCTGAGACTGTTGCTGGGTATGTAACCTCCCTGACTGGCATGTGTTTGTTATATGGACACACATGTGGCCCAGCACATTTCCTGCAGTGGGTTTTGTCACCATTTGTAGTACTGGCTACTTTGGTGACACCAGTATTTGTTACAGATCTCATGCTGCCACTATAGGTGTCTACTATCTGCTGGCATCCCATTCAACTACCCAATTCCCTTGCATGCTCACATCCATACCATAGATACAAGTAACAACACATACTACACCATTCGGCAATTGGTAAGGAGAGTGACTTACCTTGTGGGTGTGCCAGTATTAAGGATGGTGCTGGAGGGCTGCCTATGTCAGATGCACATAGTACACTCCCTATACATGGTTGAGCACAGGTACTGTCATGTTTGGCATCCCTTTTACTGTATGTGTGAGTCAGAGAGAGGTGTCATTCCCTGGGTCCCTCCTGTGTCAGTGTATGTGCTATGTGTTGCCTCTTTGCCAAGGCCAGGGCATACTGGGCATGCCTACTTCTGCCTACTGGTTAGGCTCGGGTTGTTCCTCCTCTGAGTCACTCTGTGCCTGTGCAGGCCTTGACAATGGTGGGGAGCTGTGTGGCCCTGCCCCATGCTGTTTCTGATGCAGCTGTTTCTGCAGGATCATATTGTGTAGCATGGCACATACGATGACAATTTGAGTACATGTAGCTGGTGAGTTCTGCAAGGCTCCACCAGATGTGTCCAGGCACCAGAACAATGACTTGAGCATCCCAAACACACACTCTATTACAATTCTGGTCTGTGCGTGTGCCTCATTATGGAGTTCTTGTTTGGGTGTGTGTGCATTTCTGATGGGTGTCATCAGCCACGGCTCCAGTGCCTAACCAGCATCCCCCACTAGGTGACCATAAGGGATGCCCCCACTGGCAAATCTGTGGTACAGCTGCGTCAGGTGCCAGATGTGGGAATTGTGATAGCTTCCAGGGCAGCCAGCACACACATTCATTATTATGCCCTGGGCATCGCACATGACCTGGCAGTTGATGGAGGTGAAGCCCGTGTGGTTAATGTAGACCATACCCGCTCACTGGGTGGTGCTTTGATGTGTATGTGCATGCAGTTTATAGCACCCTCTACCTCAGGGCATTCTGCTATTGTGGAAGAGTTGCATATTGCTGGCCAGTGCTTCATGTGTGTTGGAGAAATATACATGCTCACCGGCATATGCTGACATGGCATCCAGGAACTGATGGAGTACCCTGGATGCTGATGCCTGTGAGATCCTCATGATATCCCCAGTTGGCCTTTGGAAGGTACCTGTAACTAGTATTCTTAGGCCTACATATACCTTGGTATCCACTGGGATGGGTTCCCCTATGTTAGTTCTGTGTGTTAGGCATGGGCGGCACAGCTCAACAATTTGCTGTAGGAGGTCCCTGTCCACCCTATAGTGCTCCGCTATCTCCAGCTCATGTAGCCCCTGGTAAGTTATGCAGGGTCTATACACTCTTCTCCATCTCCTCACTGTGGGTTGGTCAACAGCATTCTCATCCTCACCACCCTCAGCCTCTTCCACATGTTGATGTATGATAGCCATTGCAGCCCCTACCATTTTGTTGTTTTTGTGTGTTAAAATTCCCCAACTTGTATACACCGGTGGTGTAGAATATGTGGGAAAAAACAGAGGGAAAGGTGTTTGCATAGTTTATAGTAGTGTTCTGGGCTGGGCTGGTCTGCTGCCTGTGTAATTGGCTGATTCTGATACATTTCACCTGCCAGTTATGCTAGTTCTCCTAGATTACCTTCCTACTGCTGTTTTCCCTTCCCATCACCTTCCTGTTTAAGCCAGGGGGCACACCGTGCAAACAAAGTGCTCAAATGTGCACATAGCTGCTATTTCCTGGTTTACTTTTTTTTTCCTTTAAAACACAGTGTGTGGCATGTACACCTGCTTAGGCAATGTAAAGAGTGCTAGGCAGCCTCAGATACACCCCCTTGCTGAGGTCTGCTAAGCTAAGGGCAAACCCGAGCCACAGGGCTCAGATCCACTTACAATATGCCTGACACACACCCCTATGATGTCAGCTAACTCCTAGGCTTGCACCAAGCTATTCCTGCTCTTACACTGTTGGGCGGTGACTAGCACTGAGGGGAACTCTGGGATTCAGTATCATTCCCCTGATTTGCATAGGATTGCCTGCTGATGCATAGTTACAGGTCCCACACTGAGCCTCCCCCCTTAGCAATGACTATTCACTGGCCATGTTGTCTTCTGCTTGCCATTGATTATAATGGCAAAATAGTGATTTTGGTTAGAATACTTATTTTAGTTTTTTTTTTTTTCACCCGATCCTGTTTGCGTGCCGCTGCCCTACCCTTAAACAGACAAAATTGGCTAAAAAAATAAAAGTTAATTTTTTTTGCAACTATTTTCCATGCCAATGTCCATATATTTGGCCATCGGCATGCTTTCAGCATAATATCCACCATTTATTTGGAGCTGTCATGGCTCCGTTTTGTAGTTTGTAGAAATGTACTCGGTTACTAACCGAGTACATTTCTGCAGATTACACTAGTCCTGCACAGCCGGCTACCAACTTCTTGGATCACAAATTCACCTCATTTGCAAGGATTGCACCTGCAAATAGGGTAATTTGCATACAAGAGCTGAGTTCATGCAGGACTAGTGCAGGAGCACTCATGCACATCCCTATAGCTTATTCCTGGATTGCACGGCAGACATATTGCCTGCTGGAGCTCCTGCACTAGTCCTGCACACCATGCAGGGCTTGCTGAATCTGAGGGAGTGTATTCCCAACCTATGGAATAAGTTGCCACTAAGGGTCAAACAAAATACTACTTTGGCTACTTTTAAGGTTAGTCTTGATGTTTGGATTGGTAGACATACATTCATATTAGACTTATCATGTATGGCCCTGCTTGACTTGGGAACAACGAATATTAAGTGCTTGGCAAGGGCTGCAAGAACTTTTAAGTTTATCTATTTAAAGGAGTTTTTGTAGCTAGGCATGTTATGGTCCCTGTTATTCCTATGTTCCTATGGCAAGGGTACTACCAAAAGATAACTGTAAAGAAGTGAAAACTGGAAGAATTAACTTTTTAATACCACATGGCCTCAGATTCCAAAGTTACTTTTCCATGACTTTATTTTTTCTGGAATGGATCTGAACAAAAATTAGCTATCAGAGAATTATTTATAGAACATTGAATTTTCAGTCCTGTGTACTTTTCATATTATGAATGGTGAATTGCGTTTATCTTGCTCTAGCAATTTCACACTTCTGTGGATGGATGAATGTCTTGCAATGTTTTCTATCGCAGTTATTACACTTTATAGATAGAAAGTGATGCTATCTGAGTGTGAGATGCATTGTAGCTAGGCAGTGCATGTGTGTCCTCTTCACATTACCTTAAGGTGTGTTTAACTAAGTGTATCCTCCTACAAACATGTTTATTCAGTATTTGCTTTAGTCGGCCTTTATTATATATAACTGTATTATTACATACTGACGTTTTCCAGGTATTTACTAAGAAATCAGCTATAGCAACTTATTATTTAATAAGTTCTACACTCTCTTGATTCTTCTGTGTTCTGACTCCTCTTCTCATCTCATGCTTAGTTGTAGTGGCAACCATGAGTTAACAATATAATTAGTTCTGCAGAGGTGCACCACACTTTTCATGAAAGTTTATTTAGCTAATAAATCTTTATCCTAATGGCTATAGGTTAAGTTAAAACCTGACCTGACTCCACTTATATGGAATGTTTTAATTTTATTTCTCAAGACATGTTGCTGTTGATGGATGATGTGGCAACAGTGGCGATATGTTTTAATGTTGTTCTGCAATAAATTATGCGATCAAGTCTCTCAACTGTCCAGATTTTCACAGAATGTCCAGATTTTTCCCTCAAATTTTTGGTCTGTTCCTCAAAAAATGTGAGGTTTTCTGAAAAATCATAAAGGATTAAAGTCACTAAATAATGACAGAAGTTTGAGTTTCAGTCTTCAAGCCCTTCATAAAATGCATACTAATGCAAAAGCTGTTATCCTATCAATTTTCTAAGATTAAAACAGCAGTATTTAAAAACTGTCCCTATTTTTGGACCTTTGCCCACCCATCCAGATTTTTTTCTGTAAGAAGTTGAGAGGTATGTATGTGATTGTTCCTAATACATTTCTGTGAATATTTCAGTATATTGTAGAGGAGTCATTTTGCCACTTATCACCCATTTCCTTCACATGATATAATTTGGAAAGACTCAGAGTTTTGAATGAGATAGTCTTACTGTTAAATCATTCTATCAGAAGTGATAATAAAGGAGGTGTGTGGCCAAGATGCCAGACTGCCAGCAGCAGAGAACTGTAGCTCTGCCTATAATATATTATTCTGACAGGAAATTTAACTTAATTTTTGAAAGAAAAATACTCACAAATATATGATGATATATATATAGGACTTTTATTATTTTTCAAAAATTAGTACTGAAAGACAAGATTTTATTATTTTTTTCCTGTCAAGAAGTTTTCTACAAGAGATCCAAGTATGAGCAACTCAAAGAACACACATCAGGCGAGTGTGGTAAAGAAGGAATTACAAGTATAACAACATTTAAGAGATATCTCTCAAAATGGTCACACTAGACAACACAATTGGCATTATAAAGCAGGACTGTAGCAAGCAGCTGGACATTCTAAATGAGGTGATAAGAAAACATTCTGAACAAATATCTTCTATTGAAGAAACTGTAACTGATTTAGATGGCAGATTGACAGAGTGTGAAAGCCACAATGAATTTCTTTTAAAGCAGAATACAAAACGAATATAAAAACTGGAAGACCTAGAAAGTAGTCAAGGAGAAATAACATCAGAATTTATGGAATACCGGAAAAAGAAGAAGGCAATAATAACTGTTGGACATGCTCCACTTAAAGAAATCCCAATTCCTCCGAGCTACATGCTCTAGGGACTTAAACCTTGTCACAACAATAAACAGAACATGCTGGAGGGATAGATTCCTGTCCCAGAGACTTCCCATACTCTGGAACAAACTACCTATCTATATCAAACAAAGCTCCTCATTAGCACTCTTTAAGAAAAAATCTTGATGATTGGATGGGAGATAGAAAATTCACCCTGGGGATCACAAACTCTCCTATTAGGATAGGGGAAAAACATTTTTTTAGACAACGATTACACTTCTTCTGTCATCCCTAGAAGAAAAGAATGTGTTCCTTTAATAAAGTCTCTCAAAAAGGCTAACATCAAGGCTCAAATATTTTTTCCCTGCCAGGCTAAAAATATTTCTGTCAGATGGTGAGAAGATCTTCAGCTCATTACCAGAAGTCATGGATTTTATCTAAAAGAAAAAAATACTAACTGATTTAGAAGATATGGATTGGTCTGCACAAAGTCTGAAGAGACTGTCAAGGAAGGAGCAAATAAAAAAAACTAAAGGACAAATAAGTAAATATTGTTAAATGTTAAATACTTTGCTGCAAGTTTCATTACTTAATTTATATCTGAGGAACATCAACAAGGTAAAGGTAAAACTTTCTTTCTCTCTCTTTTTTGTATAGGTATTCTTAGATGGTCAAGTTAATATATTAATATGCTTACAAAGGGCATAGAGTTATTTAAAAATAGTAATGCTAAAGGATATCTGAAGGAAAAATGTATATGTCCATATGTGTGTGAATGGTGAGGCAATGCTATACTACATTCTAAATATGCTTTTATGATCACACTACATAGGGTTCTTGTATCAAATTGCTCTTATTATTATTAGATGAAGTTTAAACAAAAATATTATGCTCTATTGATGATATGAATGAAATGCTTATTTTAGGATCAGTATATGGTTAATTATTTAATTAATTACATATCTGACTATAATAAAGTAATAATTGATGTATACAGACTAACAGTTATAAGTTGTTTTATCCTAATAGCTAACTTTGAAAAGCAATATGGGTGTAAAATTGTGTTTTGAATGGGAAATATATTAGCTGGGTTTAAATATGGGCTGTTGATATTTTGTACTGTAGTGGCAGCTCGAGCATTTATATTTCTATCACAGGAGAGAGAAAAGCTTCATATTTTGTATTTCCTACCACAAAGCTTTTTTAGCTTCTGTGACTGTTTTAAATGTGCATGAGCATGTACAAGGCAACAACAATGAGTTTCAGAGGCTAGAAGCAAGGAAACACAGAGCAGTGACATCATGCGACCTTTCAACCCATGCACAGCTTCAAAACGCAGAAATAAAGCTGGAAATGAAAAACAAAAGGGAAAAGAAGTGAATGTAAAGTGTATTCCATGTTTAAAAACTTCTAAAGGTATGGAAATGTTACAAAAATGCATTTTAAAGAATCTAGAGAGTTAATTTTGTGGCTATCTCTTTAGTTAGAGGGAAAACTGTAAATTGAAGTTAAGGTATGACTGCTATATAACAAAAAGTACGGGAAGTTGAGAAGTAAAGATGTTGACAGATATAATGCTATTGGATGAAGATGAAATAGTAATGTGGATTAAATAAATAGAATGTTAAGTGGATAGAAACTTTAGTTTCAAGCAGGGCTTTATTATTGCTGTATTCATAACAAAGCAGACATTTCTTCAATAAGGTCATGTCTAAGCACAAGATAAAATGTATTACATTCAATAAAAGTCGCACTGTTAGATGTAATGAAATGATTCAGCTTGTTAATAAGATTACACATGCAGATGTGATAAATGAGTCTAATATAATAATAGTTAGTACTAATATCATAGTTTTAAACTGCTTAAACATTATCAACAGAGCAATTTGTTTCTCTCTCTTCCTGTCACTCATGAGTGTTAACCTTGTATGAAGCAACAGATTTATAAATATTATAGTTTCATGGCTATAAATACAAAAAGAACTAAGTATAAGGAATATAAGAGATTTTGTTAAAGTTTATTATCAAGACTGGTGTTATATATAGTAAAGATCACCTCATATGGCTATAGTGCAATGTGATATATTTATATGCACTGTCAGAAATGGTACCATTAAGTTTATATAGTGCAAGTCTTAAATTCATGTTTAATCGAGTTACTTTAAAAGTATGTTATTGTTTACACATTATATGATTAAAGCAGAAGCTAATTCTGTTGTAATTGATGTGTGAAAGGGGGAAAATGGGTGGTTTGGTTAAACCATTAACCAAACCTGGAACATTATGTTCCATTTTTGTATGTGTATATAGTTATTGGTTTCATGGATTCATCCATGATAAATAATTTCAAGAGATACTTTAAGCAATTACATATGAGATACATTGTAGATGTTCTAAACATAATTCAATCACATGATGCTTTATAAATGCTTATCGTTAAATGTGAATTGTTTAAATAATAACATCAAAAGGGCTAGTTTGCTAAAGTTTTGCAGAATGCATAAAGTACAGATAATTTACTTGCAAGAGACCCATTTATTGAAGAAAGATTTACTGAATTTCTCCTTTAAGAGTTATACAGTACTTGCTGATTCTTGTTATAAGTCCAAAAGAAGAGGCACCCTTATATTATGGAATAACACTTACACAACACCTAAAATTGTCAGACAAAGATAGAATGTTAAGTCTAGTGGTGCTGGAAATAAATAAGAAATTCTACATGTTGGTAAATTCTTATTGGATACCTGGGTTAGGAACTAAATATGTAAATAAATACCTAGATATCATTACATGCAAAGGGAGAAATTATATTGGCGGGTGATTTCAATTGCTTATTAACAGATAAACACATTTCTAGAAGCAGCAAGGTTAAATTAACAACACAAGCTAAGCAACTAAATAATTTCATCGTCTCAATGAGTTTCAGAGACATATATAATTTAAGACTACAAAACTCATTTAACTATACATACTAGTCATTCAGATTTGGCACACAAACGAATATTGATAAGATTTATGTTTCAAATAGCATTTATTCAAAAATAAGTCATTTTGTGATAATAAATGTCCCACTTTCTGTCCATAATGCCTTTTTAGTTTTTTTTTTTCTGGCTATGATTTGATGGATTTGATAGTGTTACAAATTTCCAGTGTATATAACAAAAAAAAAGGGCTTCAAATAATGATATATAAAAGAAATAGATAGTATTTGTAGATAATCAAATATAGAGGTATCAGACATAATATTATTATGGGACACTTTAAAAAGTTTAGTTATATAGTGAGTTAAAAGCTTGTACTTTCAAAAAGAAAGGAAAGGGATAAGAACTTTCATAACTAAAAACCAAAATAGACAAGTTAAAAATCAATTTCTGAAAATCAAATAAAAGCATAGTACATAAAAAATTTTAAACCTTAAACCAGAAATACTTTAGAAATATTAAATCATAAAATTGCAATAAACTAAGAAACTAAAATACAATAATGTTGTGTAAACCCTAGACATTTACATCAATTGGCCAACAGGATCCAAGCAAATCAATAAACAAAATCATATTAATGAAATCAAATATAGAAGGTACAGCTCCAGTTAAAAAGAACAAATCTAAGTGGTATATTAGATTAGAAAGATTTTAAAATGCATTATACTCAATTAATGAATGGATAATATAGTAGAGAGGACATTCAATGCTAAATTATCAAATCAACAAAACAATAAGCTAAATAAACAAATTACATTAACAGAAGTAAAAGAACAAATTAAAAACTTGAAGGACAATGAAGCCTCAGGACTAGATTGGATATTCCCAGAAATATATAAGATTCTTCCAGATTACATAATAAAGATATTATTAAATACCTTTTCTATGCTTAAAGAAGAGTTAAAGATTCTCCCTTCTAGGAAGTACTCCATAATTTCTCCTATTTTGAAACAAGGCAAAGATCCTAAATTGTGTGCATCCTACAGACCTATTTCATTATTAAACATTGATTATAAACGTGTTATGTCCATCTTGGCTAAGAGACTAAAGCATATACTATCTAATTTAATACATTATAACCAAACAGGGTTTATCTTATATAGGAAAGTACATGATAATATTATTAAATTATTATCTTTAATAGATATTGCAAACAAAAAGCAATTAACTGTTATAAGTTTGGATATAGACAAGGCGTTCAACTCCATTAGTTGGTCATATCTGGAAAAAATTTTTAACGGGTATAATTTTCCCTCAGATTTTACTAACTTAATACTGACAAATATACAATGAATCAAAAGCATATGTTAAAACTGATTCATGCTTATCACCTCCAGTAAGAATTCAGAAAGGGACTAGAGAAGGATGCCCAATGTCCCCATTGCTATTCACCCTATCAGTTGAACCTTTTGCTTCATACAATAGAAATAACACAAACATAAAAGGATTTTACTTAAATGAGGAATACTGTCCATAAAATCCAGCTATTTGCAGATATTTCATTACCCTCCAGTGATATAGGCACTTCTATACAATATATTATAAATGCTATGAATCAATTTAGGAAAATATCAGGGCTAAAATTTAACCAAAATAAAACCAGAACATTATTAATCAATAAGAAAATAAATAGAAAGCTACTAAAGTATAATACATTTAAGTGGGAAAATGATACAATAGTCTATTAAGGGATTAGTATAAAGAACACATGCAAATAGACTATTAAATTAAATTATACTAATCTGTTAGCTACAATCAGTGATTTAACTAAGAAATGGAGCAAAATGTTTTTTACTATGGAAGACAGACTTACTTTAATAAAAATGGTTATTTTACCTAAAATCTTATTTTACACACAATCACTGATTTTACCCCCACCTAAAAAATTCTTTAAACAACTAGATTCTTTACTACTTACATTTTTTTGGTTTCCACAAAAACCAAGAATAGCATACAAATGTCATGTAAGAGCCTGGAATACTAATGGAATTGGATTGCATAATATAGAATTATATTCCAACTCTGTTATTATTAACATAATGTTACATTGGATAACATCCATATATACATCTAGTTGGAAACAGTTACATGAGATCCATATAATTGCCACCAGAAACATTGAATCCCAATTTAATGAATCATTCAGAATCAGCAAAATATACTGGCTACTCCTTGAGTATTGTCTATATATTAAGAGATTTAGCCACTTCTCATATGGTATAAATCAAATATTTTACATATTCAAAAATATAATAGATAACAATTGTAACTTAAAACAAGCACTTTTTCTTATATTTCCCATAGCATACACTCCAGATTGTTAGGATTCCTTTATTATTAATAGAATGTTGAACTTTACAGAAAATAATTTAAAATTCTGGCACCAATTTTTAGATAAAAAGAGCATTCAATCAATGAACTTCTTTCTAGCCAGATTTAATGTTTGCCAAGATAATTAGCTATGTCTTCAATCATTATGGTACTTTATTGAAGGTAAAGTGAGAGCATTAATAAACCTAGAAACTGATGTTATACCAAGGTTGTTACAGCTATTCATTTTATGCAATTTGATGAACATTGAACATAATCTTAGCATATCACCTATATACAAAATCTTACGAGATGAACTGCTTACATTTGACCAAGTTTTTTTGGAATTATTCAATGCAAATTAAAGGAGAACCTTTATCAAATGGAAATAAGAAACAGTTACTAAAATCAATTAATAATACCTCATCATCACTATACTGGAAATTGTATACCTAGAAATGTATCCATAGAAGTTTTTATACCCCACACAAAGTTGAACTCATAACTAAAAGTAAAGACAGTGAATATTGGAGATGTGGTGAAATTCTTCATGCCAACTGGGTTCATATGTTCATCGAATGTAAAACTCTCACACTTTATTGGAGTGATTTTAACATTTTGTAAAAGCTGTATGGTCAGATAACTGTCAGATAATTAGTTCTTTGATATTATTTAATGTACCTACCCCAGGTGTGATTCCTAAACATCAATTACCTGTATTCTGGTTAATTTTAGTGATTGCTAGAAAGATTATTACATTGAACGGGAAACAAAATCAAGATTTTGTGTTTGCTGAGTTTATTACATTAGCAAAATCAGTATGTAAAAAGGAAATGCAAACCATTTGTTATAGGACATCTAATGTAACACATAAAAGAATATCATGGCAAAAACTGCAAAATTTACTAGATAAATATTGATAAGTATTCATGGATAAAGCAACTGTTTGTCGTGGATGATTATATATAGTGTAAATAGTTATTTATTCAGTATCTGTTGTATGTTTGAAATATTTTGATTGTTCATGTTTAATAGAAAAACAAAATAAAAATGTTTTGAAAAAAGTGATAATGAATAATGGGGAATATGGTATGTACGTGAATATGTGCATCACATAACTGGTTGTGGAAATTGTGCCTATTGTCCTCCTACTATATTCATTATAGCCTTCAAAATTACGTAAATGTTATTTTAAGTTTCAAGTTATGCATGTGGATTATTATAATTTGGTTTGGTTCCCTCTATGGTGTCAGAGTTCACAAAACACAGTAACCTACAATTTATCATCAAAACTACAAGAATCTTATAATTTCAGTAAAAAAACTGTTTAAAAAGGAATCAAAAACATTTAAATTTTAAGTTTGATAGTGTCAGTGCCGGAGAGGTATCATACTTGTTTTTAATACTGGAATGTCAGAAGTCTGTAGGTTGTATTCCCACCCGAGCTGACTGGATTTATATTTTTACATTTTTTTGTGTGCAATTACTACCACTGCAGAGTAGCATAAGGGGATGCTGTACTCTTTAGAACACTGTCTTTCATATGAGACATTAAACAAGGTCCCATATGCCTGAGTTGCTAGAAATCCAGGTTGATTCAAAAGATCCCATGGCACTTATTAAAAATGGTACAGATTCTTTAAAATTTATTTCACCAATCACATAGCACTATTTACAATAAAAATAAAACTAATTTCTCACAATATAACCAAAGTTATTCCTTGTCTTTTCATGCATAGCTATTAACCCCTATGCCTGCTACAACTATTTCAATTTGATTTTCCTATTTCACATTGTACAAAACTTCATCATATCTTCCTGTTCATAATGGCAACAAACAATGTGTTATACTGTTATTGATCCTATCTACCATTTCCTTAGGCAGATTTTCTAAATATCTGTAAAATACTCATACCATATAATATTATTTATTACAATTTACATATCTTTGTTTACAAACTCTTGAATGATTTAACAAGACAAACATATATATCTACTTGTTTCCTTTAATGCAAACTCTATAATCTTACACATCCTCACTAGTTTCAGTTTGTGATTAGTTTTTTTTTTTATTTTACTGAATGCTTTACCAAACATTGTCTGCATGGAAAATCAGATCATTCTTCCACTTTTTTATAATTCATTTCCCTTTTATAAATTAGAGATTTTCTTTTCTGTTCATTACTTTGGCATACATCAACATAAAATAAATGTTAAACCATTTTTTTGATACCACTTTTGCTGTTTAGCCAGTGTCAAAAAATAATTCAAATAGAAAAAAATGTGTGTGTGTGTGTGTGTGTGTGTGTGTGTGTGTGTGTGTGTGTGTGTGTGTGTGTGAGAGAGAGAGAGAGAGAGACAGTGAGACAGTGAAGACAAACAGTGATCAAGCAATCCCTGGCAGCAGCAGCATTTAAGAGGTTTGTGTACCTCTCTGCCTCTTAACTCAACATACCAGGACAAAGCCTAAAATAAAGGGGAAACAAAGGTCCAAAATGAGAACACATTTTGAAGACTGCGCTTATAAAATTAGACAGTTACTTGAATAACAGGATTTCTTTTAGCATGCATTTTCTGAAGCAGAGGGATGTGTGTGTGTGTGTGTGTGTGTGTGTGTGTGTGTGTGTGTGTGTGTGTGTGTGTGAGAGAGAGAGACAGAGAGAGTGAGATTAACCACTGGCAGCAGCAGCAGTAAATAGGTTTGCATACCTCTGGACCTTTCAGCTGAAGAAATCTGGATAAAGCCTAAAATAAAGGGGCAATAAAAGCTCAAAAATAGGAACAGATTTTAATTATTGCTGTTATAAAATTATAAACTTGCTTAAATAAAAGGATTTATTATGGCTTTGCAATAAGTTGTTTTCTGATTGGCTGCTTGTGTTTCTTGTGTATTTTACATAAATATATGTGTGTGTGAGTGTGTTAATATATATATATATATATATATATATATATATATAGAGAGAGAGAGAGAGAGCTCTATTTTCTTCAACATTGCTGTCCTTTTGGTTGTAGTAATCTGAGCTAGTAACAAACAAAATTGGAACAAAAAGCACCAAAGCAGTAAATCCACAGTGAGAGGAACCAGTCCATAGTACTGGTTGTAGTAGTCACATGTTTGGAGGAGAGTTCTATATTAATGGTTCCCTTGTAGTATATAATCATCTTGATAAAGCTTGGTACTGAGCCAAGCGAAAGCGCTTGATTTCAATTTTGTTTTTTTGGATGTAATTTCCAAGTCCTTTCTGGTCAACGAAGGACCTGGCACTGTTTTTAAAGTGGATGCGATTAAAAGTCTTTCTATGCTATTACCCTACGGACTGGTTCCTCTCACTGTGGATTTACTGCTTTGGTGCTTTTTGTTCCAATTTTGTTTGTTACTGGTTTGCGTTTTTGATACATGGCAGAGGAAGTGGACCAAGGGGATTATGTCAACACACCACAGCTGCTAAAAACGCCGGGTGAAGATGGACCGGTGACACGTTCTGAGTTCAACAAAGTCCTAGATTTACTAACCCAATTAACCGAGGCGTTGAACTGCAATAGAGGCGGGACGTCCTGCCCAATACCTGGCAATCAAGAGCAGGGTCAAGAGCAGAGAAGAACGCGTGTAACCCATGAAGCAGCTGTCCCACGAGAAACAACACGAAATAATCTAAACCAAGGACTTTTTTCCATTAAGCAAACTGGATGCAACTCTGTAGATGCAGTGTCTACACAGCAACCGACTGAACCTGATGCTCAACACAAGCAATTCAGTTTCAATGCTTGGGCGGGCCAGCAATTCTGGTTCAAGCAAGGTACTGTTCCCTTTGATAAAACTGATATTGAACAGCAATTCAACAATTTAAAAGAAAGACTATATTCATATAAAAGTAACCAACTAGAGATTAATTACTTAAAAGAATGTGTAAATGTAGAGCGGGTTCCTAAAGACTTACGTTGTTTTAAATTTCCCAACAACGTACAGCCAGGAACCGCTTATTATGACAAACTGTGTAGTATTTTCAATAGGGCTGGGCTTCAGGTTTTAGAAGTAATTATTGAGGAATATGAAGCAAAGGCTGATATTCTTCTAAAGGATTTGAACGTCTTAAATGATAAATTAGTTAATGATACCAGTTTTTTATCTGTTAAGAAGAATTATGACAATGTATTTAAGGAAGTGGACCAGTTCTGCATGAAAATTTTGAATAGAAAAATTAATAAATTAGAGCGGGATCTCAATGAATACAAGGAAGGGTTAGCTTACCCTGTTATGGTGAAAAACAAATGGAAAGATGACCGTAGCAGGGAGGGGGCCCAGGTTAACACACATAGGAATGCTTATGTACAACCTCCCACTGAACCACTTAGAAGGAGTGAAAGGTTAGCTGAAAAAATCAGAAAGAACTCACATCAGGATTTTCAGTTTCCCCAGGTCAGATCAGGGGGGAGAGGGGGGAACTTTCAACATCAGAAGTGGAGAAAGTTATAGATTTAGGCATGACTTATACTTCAGATTTTAATGATTCCAATTTTGTGGTTTCAGATGAGTGTGTAACTAATAAGGGGTACACGATAGTGAAGGAGAAGAATTTCACTGTATACAATTTCACTGAAATTGAAATAAAGAAAGAGTTTTTTGATTTGTTCATTAAAGGTTTACACTTTATTCCTGCCTGTCCTTTCGATTTGGCAGAAGCTTTAATTGACCTTAAGTTACTTATAAGGCAGCTCAATTTAATTTTGAACTTCAATGGACAGCCCTGCACAAAAACTACACTAGTCAGAGCAAGTACTTTCAACCCCCCGACCCATCCATCCCTGAAAGTGTTTGAGGAGATGGTAAGTAAAGAAATAAGGAAAATCAACTCCATAAAATCAGATAAAACACCATCCAATATGGGGACAGAGGAGACAGCATTGATACAATTACTCAGGAGAGAGAGATGTAGAATCATGAAGCCTGACAAAGGGGGTGGGTTGGTTTTGATGTATATGCAGGACTATGAGATGTACCTTTTTAACATGTTACAGGATTCTGAGAAATATGAATTGCTTTCCAAAAACAAGATGAATTTAGCTTATTCCAAAATCAACTACATTTTAATGGACAACTTATTACAAGGATTTATTAATGAAAAAGTTTACAATTATTTGCACGTCAACAAACCCAAGACACCAATAATTTTTGGGATCCCCAAGACACACAAAGGTCTTGAGCCATTGAAATTCAGACCTATTGTGTCAGGTAAAGGGGGTATTCTTGAGCCTTTAGGAAAGTTTGTTGATTATGTGCTCAAAAAGTTTGTAACAACTTTAGAGTATATATGTAAAGATTCTTGGGATTTTCTGAGGGGTATTCAGGCACACCTCTTCCAATCTGATTTACTAATTATAACCATAGATGTTGTGGATTTATTTCCTAGTATTCCACACAAGGTGGGTTTAGATTGGTTCAATGAAATATTGGTCAAAGAATCAGGTCTGGCGGCTAATACCATTAATTTACTAGTTGAATTTATGGAGATCATACTGGAAAATAATTTCATGTTTTTTAATGTTGAAATATATAAACAAAAGAAGGGAGTGGCGATGGGTGCGCCATGTGCTTCCATATATGAGAATATAGTCTTGCACAGATGGGAGCAAAAATATATTTTTTCCACCAAATGGGTGGAATTTATAAAACACTACACCCGGTTTTTAGATGATATAGGTTTATTGTGGAGTAGTTCAGAAGATCAATTTCTGGAATTTTTTGAATGCATCAATTCCACTACCTCTTTTTTATCCTTTACACACACTATTAGTAATGAAAAGATGAACTACCTTGATGTAACTTTATCTAAAGATTGCTTTAATAATAGGTTCACATGGTTTTATGTTTTGGAAATAAAAATAAACAAAAGAAATGGCGGATGGGTTGCCATATTTATTCCATTATGACAATACATATCTATGTTTCATTGAATATTTACAAACAAACAATAAAAATTAAAGTTGTTTCCTTTAATGAAAAAATTTACACATTCACTAGTTAGGGATATTTATTTTACTACTTAAAAATGTTGATGGAAAATCAGATCATCTTCCACTTTTTATAATTCATTTCCTTTTATAAAAGAGATTTTCTTTTCTGTTCATTACTTTGGCATACATCAACATAAAATAAATGTTAAACCATTTTTTTGATACCACTTTTGCTGTTTAGCCAGTGTCAAAAAATAATTCAAATAGAAAAAAATGTGTTTGTGTGTGTGTGTGTGCGTGTGCGTGTGTGTGTGCGTGTGTGTGTGTGTGTGTGTGTGTGTGTGAGAGAAAGAGAGATAGAGACAGTGAGACAGTGAAGACAAACAGTGATCAAGCAATCCCTGGCAGCAGCAGCATTTAAGAGGTTTGTGTACCTCACTGCCTCTTAACTCAACATACCAGGACAAAGCCTAAAATAAAGGGGAAACAAAGGTTCAATATGAGAACACATTTTGAAGAATGCGCTTATAAAATTAGACAGTTACTTGAATAACAGGATTTATTTTAGCATGCATTTTAAAAGATTACTTTATCTATCAAATTGACTATCTTCTTTATTCCTTTCATACCGGGGAGGTGATTTATTAAACTGAGTTGTCATGTTGACAACTAGCCTACAACCATGTGCATATTTGTTTGTGTATATGCAATGTAAGTGGTACAACAAATAGAGTGTGGGTTCTATTCCCACTCCAGGTGACTATATTGCTGACGCTGCAGTGCAACATTAATGGATCACTACACTCCAGAGTGTGTCATCCTTCAGATCAGATGCTAATCCAAGGTCTAGTCTGCCTAAGTTGGTGGTAGCTCAGGTGGATATAAAAGATCCCATAGCACCTATCTAAAAGTGTAAGGAAAGTTCACCAATTATCTGGTCACATTTTCCCTTGCTGTAAAAATACCACCTCAGGTCTCTCTTGAAAAGAAGCCAATAGTCCAGTGGGACTAATTCATACCTCATAACCTCTTAGTGCAAGAAATATGGACAAAGCTTAAATAAATGGGGGGAGGGCAGAGGCCCAAAATTAGGGACATATTTTTAATATTGCTTTTATAAATTTACAAATTTGCTAGAATTACAAGATTTGTGTTAGTATTCATTTGCATGCCA
The DNA here is from genome assembly GCF_019279795.1 of Protopterus annectens. Lineage (NCBI taxonomy): Eukaryota > Metazoa > Chordata > Ceratodontiformes > Protopteridae > Protopterus > Protopterus annectens. The sequence goes on from NC_056739.1 coordinate 1,813,382,899, forward strand.
TTATTTAGTAACTTCTGTCCTCAGTGATTTGTCAGAAAACCACATTTTTTATCAGGAACAGATCAAAAATATGAGACAAACATCTGGACATTTAAGAGGAATGGGCTAATAATGTCAACAAAGGCTAAATAAATAAAATAAGTATTTTACTGTACACTGCTAACTGATAACAGATTACTTTACCAGTGTTTTAGGTCATCTTAGAATAGTATTAGTGAATATTTTGTGATAAAATGTAACTTGCTGCTGTTCCATCTGTTTTAGGTACTGCTAGCTTTTCAGTAAGTTGTTTTCTGATTGTCTGCTTATATTTACTGTGTATTGTATGTTATTTGCTTTCTGTTGCTAGGAACCTGATTTGTCCTTACCCACCAGCTCTGACTTCTTCTACTTCTTCTTCTTCTTCTTCAGTTTCTTTCTACCAAGGAAGTGCTTTATTACACTCAGCAGCTATTTCTATGACAGTTTGTATGTTTTTTGCACAGCTTACTTAGCCATTGTTTGGGAGCTATCTTGGAACACTGTTAGTGAGTATTTTGTCAGAGACAACAATTTGCTACTATTATGATTGTTTTATTTACTTCTGGCTTTAAATAAGTCATTTGATGTTTGGCTGCTTGTATTTATTGTGCAATATAATTTGCTCTGCTTTGCTCAAAATTGCAATCAGATGCACACTGTGCATAAGTGTGGTGGGTGATGCTGAACTGTAACTGGCGGGTGTTTTTTTTTTTTGTAATTTTCCTGTAAGAGACAAAAACATCCATGTTGTGTTTTGCACTTCACTAGTAGGGCTCATTGAACCTTTCTGTCTTGCTACATTGTCCTATGCTGAGTGTCATTGCATGTACCAACATTAGTTGCCCTTATATGCACCCAGAGCAACAGTGTACTATTCAGTTGTGGTGCATTGTTAATACTCTAGTATTACTAATTTTTACTATCATAATTGTATTTCATGGAACTTTATATACACCATGTATTACTAGTTAAAGAAAAAATGTAGGAATCAATGTGTTTTACAACCCCCCAGATTCACTAATCTTCCACCAAATGGGTGGAATTTATAAAACACTACACCCGGTTTTTAGATGATATAGGTTTATTGTGGAGTAGTTCAGAAGATCAATTTCTGGAATTTTTTGAATGCATCAATTCCACTACCTCTTTTTTATCCTTTACACACACTATTAGTAATGAAAAGATGAACTACCTTGATGTAACTTTATCTAAAGATTGCTTTAATAATAGGTTCACATCCAAATTGTACAGGAAACCCACCTTTTCCAACACATACCTTCATTTTACGAGTGGCCATCCATTTTATCAGAAAAAAGGTATAATTAAAGGCCAAATGATAAGAGCTTCAAGAATGTCCAGTACCTTGGAACATTTTTTGGAGGAGTTGACATTATTAAAAAGGATGTTCATAGAAAGAGGATATCCTGAAGCTCTGATAGATAGGTTAAGCATAGAGGTTTTAGATAACAGGGAGGGTAGATATCCCCCTTTGTTAGGTTCGGATCAGACTCAGGAACCAATATCTAGTCATGACCATAATGTTGGTCATTGTAATAATTACACGCACACTTTCTCAAACAACTCTCAACAAATTGAAGAAGTAATTTCCGAGTTCTGGCCAGTTTTGACAGCTCATGAAGAGTTGAAAAAACATTTCCCAGAACACCCTAGATTCACTAGACGTAGGGATACCAATATGAAATAACTATTTGAAAGGTATCAACCCCAAGGGAGAATGAACAATAGCAAAAATTTGAAAAAAGGTACTTATAAATGTGGGATGTGTAAACAGTGCACAGCCATTTCGAACAAAAGTTCTTTATACATCCCCTCAAGGAATTTCCATTTTCAAGCCAGTTTTTATACGAATTGTGCAACAAAAGGCTCGAACTCAAGACCCTGTAAGCACTGCCTACACACACTAAGCAATTTAAAAGTTGAGTGTAAGAAATTGTAGCTTTAAAGTGCCTTTATCACTCTGTATCCAACAGTCTGTGTTCTGCCCAGCAACAAAATAAACAGCCTCTGCAAGTGTTGAACCCAAGACCCTAAACATTACTATCACAGTAGTTAACCACTAAGCCATCATAGCAATACATGCATTTGAGGTTTCAACAAACAAATCCTCACCATAGGAAAAATCAAACTGAACATGTGAAAGAAATCTATGTACAGTGTGATGTTGTATAACCTGCCACATAATATAAATATGTGAACTGGAGTACTGCAGTAAGGCCAGATGTGAGGTGTTATTGTAATAAAGTATTGAAGTCCCCAGGACCCCATAAAGTGTACGTACACATGAATCATGGATACCAGACAGATATAACATGTAATGAATAATAAATCAATGCCAAAAGGAAAATATAATGCTAATTAAATATTAAGAAATGCTAAGCATTGCACAGCTCAGCTTACTTGGTGTAAGCAATGTGTAGGCTGGCTAACTCAATCTGTCCAGTGGTATACCCCTTTAAGCAATGCCAAAATTATGTAAGCAGGTGTGCCCATAGCTTAGCCTTTTCAAAACTGTCCCTTCATGGGAAAGTGTGGGAAATTGGGTGTATTTAAACCCCATAGGTGCAAATATTACCTGGTTGCAGCTCCCTACTGTAGGCAGAATGGCTGGAGTAGGGGAAGGCACTCGATTTAGAGTGCAGTGCTGGGGCACCCAGGAATCCAGATTCATGGTATGGCTCCTGGTAAAATACCATGAGCAGAGACTACTGCAGGGCCAGTACCAGAGCTCTCAGTATAAAGTGAAGGCCTGGAACAGTCTCGCCCGTGACCTCACCAGTGCCACTGGTATCCCCCGGACTGGTATGCAGGTCGGGCATCACCATGCTGACCTGAAGCAGCAGAGGGGTGATCTCTTGGAGTAGTAGATCCAAGAATCAAGGCAGATGGCCGATGCCCCAGCACTAAGTACTCATTCTTCTACGTAGATAATGATTGCCTAGCTCGTGTATACTATGGATAGGTAATGGCTAAATATCACTGTATTTCGCTGACAGCTGCAGATGAGTGAGCTGCAAACCAGTAAGCCCATGCTGCTAGACTGCAAAGCCTGCATTGTGAGGCAGGTTAGTAATAATCTTGCATGTACTGTCATAACAAATAAATATAACAGTTCTAGAAAGTGTTGTACTAGTATAAAAAAGTATTGTGTATGGGATGTACTGAATAAACTAGACAATATGGCAGGAAGACTGTCATATAGGTTTTGTGGAAATAAAGGTGTAATATATTGTGAATAAAAGTATAACCCCTGGAGTGCTTGTATACATTCTGCTTTCACATGTTATTGTAGTGTTGCATTCTATAAATAGTACTGTTGTAATAATCAGTGTTACCCACACTGTTGAACGCAGATAAAATGTGCAGGAGGTTCAGTATAACAATGTTGGAAGTCCCAAGAGGTCAGTCTTATTGTACAAGTGAGGGAGACTTAGACAGAAAACATTGGAATGCTTCACACCAATTCCCTGATAGCACAAAGTACTGTGATGTCATCTGTTATATTTTTACCACACACAGCAGGGGTTTGAATCCCAGGAGTGGTAATAAGTTGTATGCATAATCATAGCCCACAACCTTACAGAGTCTGTGAGAATGTTCAGATAGAAAGCTGTATGCATAATTAAACCCAACTGTACAGAATATGCTAGAATGTTCATATAGTAAGCTGTAAGCATAATCATAACCATCAACTGTACAGACTGTGGCAGAATGTTCAGGTAGTAACCTGTAGGCATAGTCATACCCTCAACTGTTCTGATCTGTCAAGCATGTCCAGATAAATGGCCCATATCTGCTGACCAGTAACGTGTTTCCCTGACAAATCAGTGTGATGATCCAATAAATGTAGGCAGCTTTTACTGACATATAACTAATAGTCAGACCTGAACATAGTCAGAGAATGTATATGAAAACAAACCTGTCATTGTTGCATCTCATCCAAAGTGTATGACAGCTATTCTCAAATTATGTCACATTAACACCTGCATCCTGTCAAGCCTTGATCAGAGTGTGTGCAATAACAGATTGTTAGGTATTTGTATAACATCAACATAGAATCTGGGAGTATGTGTAGAATTTGTCAGTTAGTGTTAACAAAGATTTCCTCCACAGCTATAACAGGTGAGAGGTATAGACTGTAGGTACAACACAGTTCACTTATATACTTGTCTACAAGCATGAAATCTGGGAGTATGTGTAGAATTTGTCAGGTAGTATTAACAATATTTTCTCAACAGCAATAACCGGTAAGAGGTGTAGACTATACGTAAGACACAGTCCATGTATATACTAATCTACAAACATACCATTGCACAAAGTAAGGCCACTGGGTAGTGTAATAATACATATAAGGGGCAGATCACTGCAGTGACTAAGAAAGTTGTGAAAACTACAGGAATATATTAGTTGGTAATTGACCTCTCTCTCTCTCACCCCACCATATGTCCAACAATAACCTAATTACACACCTAAATGGGTACGTGTACACTCCAAACTTTTGTTGGGATATATGTCCTATTGGTTTATAAATATTCACATTTGGTTCTATGCATGTGCCATATTAATATGCTCACATATTGGTGGCCTGTTGCCATCAATGAAACCTGCATGCTGTTGTAATGGCCACTGTTGTCCCATATATGTATGTGTTCTGCTCACCCTGCAACTGTTGTAAATCTGGTTTCTTTGGGTTAATGGGAATACCTATGCATACTATTATAACTAATCCTGAATGCTGTTGACTATTACTAACCGATATCTGTCCTAGAACTGCAACACCATAGCTCATATGGGAAGGTCGATCCCAGCGGACTCACCTGTCTCACCTCAGCTGGCCATGGCACCAGGCACAAGCACATATGGGGCCCAGCCTGTGACTTCCTCCTCTGTTGGCTCTGCACCACCTTTGGATGGAATCAACTCAGGGGATGGGGCTCGGCCCCCCCTGGGAGTGGGGGCGGAGGGGTACCTGTCACCCACCATCAGATCCGGGCCATGGTGCGTAGGGAGCTCAACAAGGAGATTTGAGACCAGCTATGTCAGCTTGAGGGCTGCCTGGTGCAATTAGAGGGTGAGCCTGCCCCTCCTACCCAGCCCCCAGCACAGCCACCTATGGGGCCATGAAGGTGCAGTGGTGACTGTCCATGGGTGGGGACCTCAGTCCCACTTTTTCCATTTGGGGGTTCATGGGCTTGCGACTTCCAAACACCCCTCCCTGTCCAAGGTGTTTAACCCCTCATATGTCATATACCGCCCCTGTATTCATCTTGTTTGTCTTGTCTGTTAACCTACCTAACCTACCTCCCCAAATATACCTACTACCCCTCCCCAACATCCCACTCTCACCTGAAAAAAAAGGGCAATCTGTCCCCACAAAAAAAAATCTCCCCATACATAGGTGTCCATTTCACACATGTGTCCACTGGACACAAGTAGTCTGGTCTAATTGTCATCACAACGGATTATTGTTGTCTTCATCCCCACCCAGGGGATTGAGTGTTTAAATCTACCTCCAAATACAGTGTATATGCACAGCTGTTGCTGTAGAATAAATGGGCAGCTATGGACCTTCCCTACACCCTTCCTGCATATCATGGGCTATTTCCCTACTGTCTTTCCCTCTTTGTGCCCCTTTTTTCACCACTTTCCTATCAACTCCTTTTTCTTTTCTTTTAAAGAGATCAGCGTGGGGCTAAGTGGGAGTAAGCACTTTTAAGCAGCAGTAAGTGGGTTTAATAAAGCATAAACCAAAAAGGCTCCATAGCAGTCAAAGGCTTTAATTGACAAAACAACAGAACACAGACCTGGCAAGTACAAAAACAAATAAAATTCACTTAACGCTTTCACCCATCCATAAACATTATTTATTTATTTATTTATTTATTCCAGTTGTTGACCAGGGTGGTCCACTGGGCTCAAGAGCCTGTTTTCAATGGAGGCCCGGGGAGAAAAGCTCCACAGAACAATGTTACAATTCAAATAGTGACACTACAATAAAGTACAAGTAAAATAAAATAAAATACATAAACAAGATATAAGCAAAAAATTATTTGTTTTACAGACAAAAATTGGGTGGAAGTTCCACAGACAGCTGGTGAAAGCTTATAATATTTAAGTAGTTAATAATTAAGGAAATAGGATGGTTAAATGAGGATTGTCCTGGAGGAAGAGAGGCATATAGCAAAGGAGGATGCAAATAAGTTGGTTACATTAATGAAGAAGGATAGGGGAAAATTAGTATTAGTATTAGTATAACATGGGCATCATCAGAGTAAAATGTGAAAAACAAATTCCAGTTCTTAAAAATCAGTTCATACACATGCCCTCTTGTTGAAACCAATCAGAAATGCTAAACAATTAAGTATTTAAAAGTCAAAATTGACAACTGAAAGTAAAAAAGATGTTTTGAGAAGCAACAATATGACTGGTAAGATACAATACAAATATATCCGATACTGTCTCATAATATACAATAAAATACAATACTATACAATACACCCCCTCCCAACCTGATAAAAAAACAATAAAAATAGTTTTAGAAAAAGTTATCTGTTGTAAATTTTATAATACATAGTACACATGAAGTGGTGTAAGTTCATATATTACTATGTAGTCTGTAGTTCTATGTAAACATTTTTTTCATATTAAACACAATAAGACCTATATTTTAAAATGCTGGATAGTGAGATGTGTTCATTAATACCTGGTATCCTGGATGCATCCAATCTAAGCTGCCACAAACACTCCTTGACCTCCAATAAGGTCTTGACATCCCCACTTTTCTCGTTATGTGGAATCCTATCCACTACAAAAAATAAAACTTTTTAAAATTAATACAATTCTGAATATGCACAAAAAGAGCATTAGTGTTTTTTTTTATCCCTTATGTCTCTTGTATGCTCTAAAATCCTAAGCCTTAATTTTCTGACAGTTTTCCCTACGTAAAATGTGGGACAGCTTAGACATGTGGCAATATATACCACCATCTTAATGTTGCAGTTGCAAAACTCTGGACATCTAATAGTTCTACTAAAGTTGTGCACTGCTACATAAGGTCCATTATTAATGTACTTACAAGCACTACACAAACCACATTTGCTCATTCTAGAATTCCTATATAAATCAGGGTTAACATCCATCTCCATCAGCTCCTTCAAGTTTTTACCTCTACTGTAGGTAAAAACAGGTGTAACCCCTACAATAGTTGTAACACTTTGCCATGTGTCGTAAATAATATTCTTGATCTTGCCAGTAACGCTACTGGCAAGATCAAGAACATTATTTATGACACATGGCAAAGGAAAACTGTTAGTCATATTGTTGCTTCTCAAAACATCTTTTTTTACTTTCAGTTGTCAATTTTGACTTTTAAATACTTCATTGTTTAGCATTTTTGATTGGTTTCAACAAGAGGGCATGTGTATGAACTGATTTTTAAGAACTGGAATTTGTTTTTCACATTTAACTCTGATGATGCCCATGTTTATGGATGGGTGAAAGTGCTAAGTGAATTTTATTCGTATTTGTACTCGCCAGGTGACTGTTCTGTTGCTTTGTCAACTAAAGCCTTTGACTGTCATGGAGCCTGTTTGGTTTATGCTTTACTAGTCTACATTTGTTGGTTCTGATGTAAGTGGGTTTAAGCCTGTTTGCACGGGGGTAAGCACTGCCTACACAGGTTAAGCAATTCAGAAGCTAACAGAGAATAAGAAATTGTAACCAGACATTAGCAGTGCTCACCTCACCGCAAACCCACTTACAACTGCTTTAAAGTGCCTTAATCACTCTGTATCCAATGGTCCATGTTCTGCCCAGCAACAAATAAAAAGCTTCTGCAAGGCTCAAAGCCAGGATCCTGCACACTAAAGACAAAGTGATTTATCACTAAGTCATGACAGATATATATAAAGCTGATATTTTCAGAACCATATCATCCAGCCCAATCATGCAACAGTACAGAGAATGTATACCAACATCTAGATGTATGAGTGTGTGTGTAAATATATTAATATCTAAAACGATACAACATATCTATATATATATATATATATATATATATATATATATATATATATATATATATATTATTTAGAAATATATACATATATATAAATATATATGAACATATATACATGCAAATGCCTACATCGACACATATATATGTCTACACCTATATGTCTACATATACACAGCAAGGCACATATATGTATGCAGATATATATATCTATGTAGGTATATACGGACATAGTCATGTATATGTAAGCAGATATATATATCTATATAGGTATATGTGGCCATACATCTGTAGATAGCAATGGTAGATTAACAAAAACAAATATGTCCACATGCACCGTTAATGGGGTTGAGAGGCCCCAAACAATATATGTCTTGTACGAATAGGCATACATCCACTCTGCAATACACTACCAAGTGGTGCAGATCCAATAACCAAGGCTTGACATGACATGGGCACAAGATGTTAATAGTACTACATCCCACCAGTATGATGTCAGGCTGGTATTGGTAACATATCATGCAGTACAGTGTGGCTCCCATAGGAAATGTAAAATGTGGAAGCTATCAGCATCCCCAGGATACATATACACAGACACATATATGTAGATACAGATATACACACACATATATATATATATATATATATATTTACACATATATAGATATACATGTGACTACACATACACACGCAGAGATATGTACAGTAAGATACATGTGTAGAAGGTGCACAAAATATGGAACAGCCACTATGCCTACAGTTCACACCTGAACAACTGGACACTGTATGGGCCACCCATACAAATGACAATCATTGCCTGCAATATATACCCACAGAGAGGTCATAGGACAAAACACCACACACAGGTTTGCAGAAATGGAAAACCTTTATTTGTGTACTATTACAGTTCTATATACTATTGCTACTATAATTTGGATTGTCTTCACAGATATGGTGTGTGGGAGGTCACATCTGCTTTCCACGTGTGCCATTGGCTACTGACAGACATCCTAAGGACATCATAGTAAAGTACCACTACTAGCACATACTGCCCCTGTTGACTGCAGCAGAGATATTGGCCGGTATGTGTGGGACATTCTGACACTCTCTGTACAGTCCAGAGGTATACACAGAACCCCTTAGTGCAAAACATATATACCATGCCTGACAATATGGATATTAACAGCCATGTAGATGGGTATAACACATAATGACTGGTATACATATGCCACCATAGGTTATGCATTCACACACCCCTGTCTGGCCTGACACATAATAACCACTGGTACAGGGGTGCCATGGCCACATACTACCCACTAGATATTGACATATATCTGTACAACATCCCACTGCTCTGTCTGACATACATGACTGTTAAGGGAGGCCTGGCAGCAGTACATCTGGCAAGTATCTGCACATGGCATCTCACTGGGTAAGTACACTAAGCTTCTAGGCATGTAACAATACACTGTGCAGGCTACAGGCAGACTGGCTCAGCACTGGCCTATATCTCCTATGGGGAATCCACATGTACCTGCATATATAGCAGGCTGTACAGGCATGTCACAGCACAGGGTAAGATACACCTGTGTGAAAGTGCATAACCACAACCAATGAGAACACAGCCACAGCCACATATGGCAAGCTAGCATAATATTACAGTATATGGACTATCTGTTTGACACCATCCTCATATGTGCCACTCACACACTAACCCTACAAATACTGGGCCACTACACAGTTTGGTCTGATGGCTGACTGTGGTATGGGACATGTGTGTATATGGCCCTACAAACATGTAAGCCAATACAGAAACATACAGTGGAGCAGCATGTAACATCAGATAGGATGGGACCTAGGATGATGACAACTACCACAGTCTGCACACAGGCCAAGGTACATATTAACAATACACACACTGTCAACATTTACCATAAGTACACAGATCTTAGTACTGTACAGACAACCACAGTATGTCCAGGTTATGTCATCAAATATAACCCCTACTGTACATAACATGTGTAGCAGTCTGATATCTCACTGGCTTGTTATCAGATATGATGACACTGATTATGGTGTACAATACATATGCACCTCTTAATGCATGACATATGTACAAAGGTTCACAAAAAACTTAAAGCAAATGACTAAACTGTTTAAAAACAATAAAAGTGAGTAACACTGCAAGCGGAGTCAGAAAACCCAGATATAATCCACAAAACACATTTAATGAGTGCTTTCGGTAAGATCAATGTCCCACCTTCATCAGACAACAAGAAAAAAACTATGACACCATTTTATATACAATTATCTCAATTACTTAATTATCAAATAGAATACTAGAAGCTGCTTGTCCTTAAAGAAGTATTGAACCTAAGCAGAAACAGGGTCAGTATTAAGACAAAAAATAAGCAGTATTATAATACATTAAGCTATTAAACCTAAGTAAAAATATAAATAGAACCTAATAAATACATTTTAAATATTATAAGTAATAACTTTTATAAATAGTAATTTTCATAAAACTTCAAAAGTTAAAAATTGTCGATCATAATAAAAACTATCAAAATGTCATAAAAAAAAAAGTGCCAATGCAATCGAAAAGGGATGTTACTAGGCTTATCAGTGCAGATAGCAACTAGAAATACAACTAAACTTTTTGACGCTTATAATAACTATATTATAGATGAATTACAAACAATGAAAAACTAAAAGTATTACCACAAATTATATCATCTATTCAGGGCTAAACGTTTTAAAATGCATTTAAGAGAAACCATTTTGTTTAGACCAGGAAAAATGTAAGCTTCTGTTTTAATCTGCCACATGATTTCATCTGTTTCTAGAAGTAATTGCCACGGTCCACTTCTTGGATCAACATTTCTCTGCTGCAAAATGGTAAATCTAAAATTATGCTCAGGGAAAGGCAACACATGTCTGGCTAAAGCATTATTTGTATCCTTCTTATTAATTGCGTAAATATGCTCATAAATACGCTTTTGAATTTTTCTCTCGGTTTTTCCAATATAAAATGCAGAACAGTGGGAACAAATAGCTGCATAAATAACTCCTTTACTAAGGCAATTAAACTTCCCATTAATGTGCCATGTGACATTGTTAATTTGAATCTTGTTATCAACCATAATAAATCTACATTGGTGGCATGCCCCACATTTCGACATGCCTAACTTGCCAACCACCTTAGGCTTACTCTTTCTTTCTAAAAGTGCTTTCAGATTTGCTCCTCTTCTAAAAGTGACTTTGGGTTCACTCCTAATATTTTTAATAGACCACTGTCTTCTAAAATGAAGGACCAATTTTTACACAATACCTCTTTCATTCTATAATGGTCGATAGAGTAAGTACAAAGAAAACTGACTTTATAGTCAGATTTCACTTCTTTTCGGGCCACACGAAGTGGCACTTCAGACCCATCAACTCTTGGTTGTGGCTTATTAGCCAACAAAGGCATAAAATAGAAACAGAAAAGAAACGGCTGCGGGTAAAACCAATGTGCAAAAAAATGAGTAATAATATAAATACAATGCACCAAGGTAACACACAATAGCGTTTAATAAGAATAAAAACAAAAAAACAAAAAACAGAGGTGAGCGCTTTCGCAACAAAAGTTGCTTCATCAGACAAAGATAAAGTGCATTTCATTGCTTAAATAGGTAAAAAAACAAGTACCTCATAAATTAATGAGGTCACACACCAAAAGTTATTTAAAAAGACAGTTACAGGGTAAAGATAACAGTTGTAGAGTAAAGATAATAATGGTATGAATTGTAATAAAATGCATAAAAATACTACATAAAAACTGCATAAAAGCTATATAAAATACATTTGCATCTGCATAATAATGTCTACATAGAATATACACCCTAGCACATTTTTCCCAGTTACTCCACCAGGGATTCAAAGATTTATTAACATATGTGAAACTACATTCAGAGAAATAAGTGTATCTGATAGCTATGACTATTCTTTTTGTAATTTGACCTCAGAAGAGCAGAAAGCCCTGCAAGAACTGAAAAATTTACACTCTCTGGTTATTAAACAAGCTGATAAGGGTGGTGGTATAGTTATCTTAGACAAAGAGCTATACATACAACAAATGGAAAAACTTTTATTAAATACCGATACATACCAGTGCATTTCTAAACCTGCTGTAAATGCCATTATTGATAAAGTTTCGTTTTTGCTTTTTGATTTACTTATAACTGGTTTAATTGATGAACCACTTTTACATTTTTCAATATTACTAAACCTGTTGTTCCAAGCATTTGCGGCCTACCCAAGGTCCATAAAGATCTTTACATGCCACCAATGCAGCCTATAGTCTCAGGAGCTGGCTTGTACACTGAACTCCTTTCTATATATGTTGAAGGTAGCCTACATGGCCTTTTAGAGAACTGCCACACTATATTAAGAGATACTAAGATGTTCCTAGAAAGATTACATAATAGAATGGATAGCATTGACGCGGACATGGATTTTGTCCTGGCTACCATGGACATAGAATCACTATTTACCAGCATACCTAACTTATGGGGCATTGAAATGACAAGAGAATTTCTGACAGTTAATAAGTGCTTTAACAATAGCAAAATTCAATTGATATGCAGTTTACTAGAAATTATCTCGGAAAATAACATTGTTACGTTCCAAGAAAAGTTCTATTTACAGAAGGTTGGCATGGCCATGGGGACTCCCTGCGCCAATAGCTACGCCAACCTTGCCTTAGTTTGTTGGGAAGAAGTTAATATCCTGTCCAACAGAAATCCTTTTCTAGGACAAGTACTCTGGTACGTATGTTTTGTAGATGATGTCTTCATGTTATGGAAGGGCAATGGCTCGGATTTCATTTTATTTTTACAATATCTACATACTACCACTGATTTTTTGAAATTTTCTCACCATATTTCTGCCACTGACATCACCCTTCTTGATGTACACATTACTAGGTCTCACTCAAATCAGTTAAACAGTACTATTTACTCTAAACCGCCTAGAAAAAATACACTCTTGCATAAATCCAGCATGCACCATAGACACATTCCAAAGAATGTACTTAAAGGTCAGGTCTTTAGGACTTTAACACTACATGATAAAGACGAGGAAGCAGTGACTGCACTTCATAGTTTAAAATCTGATTTCCTGGAAAGGGGATATCAAGGTGATGATATTGATAAGACTATCTCTAATGCTTGGCAACTGAGACATACTAGATGTAGACCTTATTTTCACTCTATTAAGAATGATACTGCCGACAACAATGTCATTCCAACCAGTAATGATTTTAGAGTCGTGTTTCAATTTGTTTGCAATATTAACCAGTATACTGATGTTATTAGGAGACACTGGCACCTGTTACAAGAGGCCACTAATCTTAATGCTACAATTGCTAATACTCCACGTTTTAGCTTTAGGAACAACAGGTCACTTAAACAGCATCTTTGTAATAGTGAACCACGCAACACTATATGTATTTCCACCCATCAGGGTACTTTTCCATGTAGATCATGTAGTGCATGCACATACATTTATAGCAAAAACACATATATCCATCCGACTAGGCATTTTAAGTTATATTCCAACACTTATTCAGATTGCAAGACTACTGATGTCGTTTACTTTTGTTTCTGTCAGCAATGCCCTGCCTTTTATGTTGACAAAACCAATAGGCTACTTAAAGACAGAATTTTAGAGCATATTCGTGACATCAGAAACAGTAAGCCAACAAATGCACTTGCCAATCATGTTATGTGCACAGATTCTTCTCATTTCTACAATTATTTGTCTTGCAACACACACACAGAAGTTTGAGAGGTGGAGACATAGAAAATGTTACAGAGAGCCAAGAACAGAAATGGATACTTAAACTTAATGCAGAAAGATATCCAGGCCTTAATAGCACTACCTCTTTGATTCCTTTTTTAAAAGCCAGACGCCTTAAATATTGACAGCAATTATTATTATTATTCCTTTCATCTACTATTTTTTATCTTTTCTATGTAGACATTATTATGCAGATGCAAATGTATTTTATATAGCTTTTATGCAGTTTTATGTAATATTTTTATGCATTTTATTACAATTCATACCATTATTATCTTTACTCTGCAACTGTTATCTTTACCCTGTAACTGTCTTTTTAAATAACTTTTGGTGTATGACATCATTAATTTATGAGCTAATTGGTTTTTTACCTATTTAAGTAGTGAAATGCACTTTATCTTTGTCTGATGAAGCAACTTTTGTTGCGAAAGCGCTTACCTCTGTTTTTTGTTTTTATTCTTATTAAACAATATTTTGTGTTACCTTGGTGCATTGTATTTATATTAAAGGCATAAAATAACCTGTGCTCCTCTTATAATTTACTTCAAGTATAATTGAATCTATCATAGCCTCGGGATAGCCTCTGTTGATAAACATAGTTTTAAGAAAAAGACATTCAGTCTGAAAATCTTCTTCTTCAGTGACCATCCTAGCCGCTCTGACCAACTGGCCTTTCACCACGGCCTTCTTTTGGTGGTATGGATGGCTACTGGTGAAGAAAAGACAGGAATTAGAGTAAGAGGGCTTTCTATATATAATACTTTTATACTTTTGGTTCATGGTATCCTTAAATAGTTTAACATCTAAGAAGTTGATAGATACTTCTTCCAAGTTAAAAGTAAATTCTAGAAAGTCTGTCATAGACGACATACTGTCAATAAATTCAGAAACCAGGGTTTTAGGTCCTTTCCATATTATAAACATGTCGTCCTGATAATGCGTATACCAGGCAACATTTTCTTAAAACAACCTATTCTGGAATAACAATGTTCTTTCCCAATGGGCCATAATACAATTAGCGAAGCTACCCCCACAGGGGGAGCCCATGGCCACTCCCGATTTTTGAAGGAAATAATGACCATCAAATATCATATAGTTGTTTTTCAAAAGGATTTCAAGCAAAGTTTCCACTAAATAAATTATTTTTTCATCCATATGTTTAAGGGTCATGAAATCTCTAATCCACTCTAACCCTAGAGTTTGGGGGATAACATTGTACACGTCTTTAACATCGATAGTAAGGCAACAGGAGTCATCACTATATTTTAATTTATTAACATTTTCGAGAAAGCTCCATGAATCCTTACATATCTGAAATTCTTGTTCAATCAAGGGTTTTAAAGTGCTATCTACATATTTAGCGCAAGCGTATGTAACAAACCCCCTCCCATCAACTACTGGTCTAAAGGGAGGATCATTGAGCCTTTTATGGATTTTCGGAGAACCAAATAAAGCTGTTATCCGAGGAGCATCCATTATTAAATACCAATGTGTATCCATGTCTATTGTCCCTTCTAAAAAAAAGTTTGTCATGTGTGTTTTTAATCTTTTTATATGCTACGTTAATTTCATTGATACTAACTGGTATATACACTTCTTTAAGGACAAGCAGCTTCTAGTATTCTATTTGATAATTAAGTAATTGAGATAATTGATAATTGTATATAAAATGGTGTTATAGTTTTTTTCTTGTTGTTTGATGAAGGTGGGACATTGATCTTACTGAAAGTGCTCATTAAACGTGTTTTGTGGATTATATCTGGGTTTTCTGACTCCGCTTGCAGTGTTACTCGCTTTTATTGTTTTTAATATGTACAAAGGTTGACTGAGTTGTGGCTGGAAGCAAATACACGGGGCCAATATTGACACATTGCTATGATAACATCATACATTTACTGTTGTAACAGGGTTTGTTGCAACATATGTCCTATGAGGGATATGCAGTCAGTAACTGTCATGGCTTTCACCATCTACAAACTGCAATCCTCACTCTACCTTCTGCAGTTCACAGATATGTGTTCTGTATATAACACATGACACCAAAGGCACCGCACACTGCCCAGTCTGCAGATGACCCTACAGATGGGGAGTCCTCATAAACATACAACTGACATGGCAGGTATTAATACATGTAGGACAGCCATATCCGCACACACCCTGTTAAACCAACATTACTCCGAATGCAGTATAGCAGCACTTACAGTCTGTAGTCAGGTCAGACCCATCCCCCTCCTGTGTGTTGCCCTGTTTCCACAGTGTATGTTGTAAGAGGTAAATCCCCAATCCATCTGAGATGCTGTTTGCCAAACAACAGAACAAGTTCCTGCTCACAGTGAATGAAAAGGACCAACACAAAAATAATATTCATAGATACTTGAGTGTGTTTCCATGCAATTGGCTATGGGAATGTTACTACAGTTGTTCCACATGCAGTCAGCTAGGGGAGGACTGCAATTCATGCAGAGGCCATTAGCTGATCATGAGCATTACCTAAAATACCCATGCTGCTGCCTAAGAAAAGTAGGTATAGGTCTCCACATCCACCAGTTAGGGAGTGTGAGAGACAGACAGAGGCATCGACAAGTCAGCGAGGGGTGGGAGAGTAAAACCTAAGCATGTTTGTGTCACACACCTACCAGCACAGGGTATCAACCCCCTGATAACTATGTAGTGCTATCACAGTCCTATGCAGTTGTTGAATGTGCCACATAGGTTACCTGTTGTGGACTCCGCAGAACATATATGTGATAGTGAGTGACAACTGCAACAGGGATATGGTAGCTATACAGTAGGTGATGTACACGTGCCTGTCCACATGAACAGGTGCCAGTTTCAACACAGCCACACTCTCACAGGGACGCACACACACTGACACACTTGGCAGGGCCAGGGATACATCTCATCACTAGTGAGATTGCCACAACACATTACTGTGCAGGTATCGCATGCACCACATGGGTCATACAGAGGTTATATAGAAAGAGGGTATGGGGGGGTGTCTGACATCAGACAGCATGCTTCAGTATGCCACTGGGGGTTGTAGTGAGTGTGGATGTGATCATACGCATCATACAACACACACACATGAACACACAGGGTGCCAGTACTGACATGCATGGGTGCATTTCTGTATGGGTATGTGGTGGTCAACTGTGCCAGATGGCTATACAAGGCTAGGTGATGGGCATACCTTGGCATTGGGCCAGATGACAATGGTCTGCATTGTGACTCAGGCCTGTGGTTTCTACATTTGCCCACACAGGTGGGTATTGTATCCACCATCCAGTCACCTGAGTGGTTATTGCATGTGGCCAATGCTGTGCATCACTTGCCATGTATGTGTTCCCTAGTCCATGACATGGACAGTGTCTGGGATGTGCACAACTCCCACATGCATGTACAGTGACATGTGGAACTGTACATGGGGTGTCAGGACCATGTTGTGTACATATATTATCATCAGTTGTGCCACTCTTGGCCACCTGTGGCAGGAACTGGTAATGGACAGCAGGTTAACCCTGCACCTACATTGATAGCATGCTAATGGCATTCCCTGGCATCAATGGCATCTGTCCATACAGGACACGTTTTTAGGCATGGTATGTCCTTTGTGGATCACATGTGATGGCACCACAGGTGTTGCAGGTGTCCAGTGGGAAACATGGGGAAGGTGCACTGTCTGCATGTATGTGCCTATTGGACAGATGGACAGGGTGTCATGCCCTCTGTAGGCCACTGCAATCACTCCATAGTAACTATCAGTCACAAATATGCAGTATACTACACACATATTGGCTGTTGCCTTGGCACGTGTGTATGTGTATGTGACATGGGTTGAGCGTGTGCTCTAGGTAATACTGGGGTTGCTAACTGTGATTGCATGGCTGTGATGTCACATGTATGTGTATGGATTTGCACCCCAGCCTCTCAGCTATTTCACATCTGTTATCCCTGTGCAGTGGACACTGTGGTATAGGGCCACCATAAAAGACATTTGCAAAATCCACCTCACATTAGGCTCAGGTGTCTCTCACACACCTGTCATATCTGGGAGTTGAACCCCTACTTAATTAGTTTATTACACTACAGCTCCACACAGTTATAGTACGCCCCATAGATATTACTGGAGTACTTTTTCCCCAAAGGTGTATTTCACATTGGATGACATCAGCAGGGCTGCCAAAGTAGGCCATTGGACATGCATTGAGTGTGACTAGCCTTAAATGCACTGCTCCCCACACAGACGTTGAAACACACACAAAACATCCACAACCAACATGTGGGGCTATAGAACCCCTAACAGAGGTTTACATCACACTACAGCATGGAGCTGTTATAGGACACACCAGAGGGATTATTGGAGACCTCCTTCCTCAAAAGTGTATTTCACATTGGATGACATCAGCAGGACTGCCAAAGTAGGCCATTGGAAAGGTACTGAGTGTGACTAGCCTAAAATGCATTGTTCCCCACACAAACAAAGCATCCACAACCAACATGTGTGTGCATAGAACCCCTACCCAAGGTCTATATAACACTATAGCATGGATCTGTTATAGGACTTACCACAGGGACTGCTGGAGAGCTTTTCCCCAAAGGTGCATTTCACATTGGATGACGTCAGCAGGACTGGCAAAGTAGGCCATTGGAAATGTACTGAGTGTGACTAGCCTAAAATGCATTGCTCCCTACACAGACATTGAAACACACACAAAATATCCACAACTGACATGTGGGTATAGAACCCCTAACAGAAGTCTACATCCCACTATTGTAGTACTCAGTTATGGCATGTGCTACAGAGATTACTGGGCTACATCTTTTCCAGAGGTTTATTTCTAGGTGGATGACATCAGCAGCCTTGTCAAAGTAGAACATGCAAATTGTATGGAGTGTGACTACCCCAAAAATCATTACTTTTTACACAAACAGGCACACACATGTCATGTCTGGGAGTAGAACAGCTACCTACCTAATTTATTACACTAAAGCAGTACGTAGTCATAGGACATGCTACGGAGATCACTAGGCTGCAATTTTCCAGAGGTGTATTTCTAGGTGGATGACATCAACAGCCTTGCCAAAGATGAGCATTTGAATAGTAGGAAGTGTGACTATCCTAAAAAGCATTGCTAACTACACAGACAGAGTCAGACATACACACACACAAACACACCTCCATGTTTTGGATTAGAACAGCTACCTAACTAAATTATCACATAATAGTAGTACGTAGTTACATGACACATCTATGTATGTCTACCTTTGGCTTATTATAGTGTGTTGTCCTTACATATATGCCTGTATTCCTATCCACTGTGTGTTCAAAGCATGTGTGGTGCATACTGAGGAATGTCTTCACTAACATCTGCGGCTGCCAGATATGTCTGGTCCACTGGTGTTTGCAGACATGGCCTTCATGTGTTTAAGTGTGTGGGCATGCACAGTATGACCGTCTGTATTGAATGTGTGGATCGAGTCCAGGTAGTTTGTATTGCAGTGCTGACCTTTGTGTTGTACACCTATAGGTAGCATGCTTTCTCTGCAGGGTATCCGTCGATCATTTGGCATGGACTGTTACTACATTTCTGCATTGAATGGGGTGGCACACCTGACTATTTCTATATTTCTACATAGGATTGTGGGGGGATCACACCTGACTGTTACTATATTTCTACGTAGGATGGGGGGCACACCTAACTATTTTTACGTTTCAATACAGGATTGGGGCTAAGGTACACCTGACTGTGACTACATTTCTACGTTGGATGGGGGGGCACACCTGACACTTGTACACATTTGCTAGGACTGTACTGGTATGTCGGGTACTCCATTTCAGTCTGTAGTCTTATCTATCGTGCTGGCTAGAGGCATACCAGTGTACTACAGAACTTAGCTTTTAATTACCTACATATTAGTTTCTGACTTCATGCACTTTAGAACTGACATCCCACTGCCTGACCTGCTGTAGTCTGTCTGTGTAGGCCTGAGGGGGGAGGTTACTCATAGGCCTCATTCAGAGGCCACAGCACAGCCTTTGTTTGTGTTTGTGTACACCTGTCCTGCTGGCTGTGACTGCTGTTGGGTATGTGACCCCCCCCCCCCGACTGGCATGTGTGAGTCACCTACCTTGTGGGTGTCCCAGTATTGAGGGTGGTGCTGCAGGGCTGCCTAGATTGGATGCACATAGTACACTCCCTACACATGGTTAGGCACAGGTAGTGTAATGTTTGGCATCCCTTTTACTGCATGTGAGAGTTGGAGAGAGGTATTATTCCTTGGGTCCCTCCTGTGTCAGTGTATGTGCTATGCATTCCTCTTTGCCAAGGCCAGGGCATACTGGACATTCCTCCTTCTGCCTACTGGGGCAGGCTCAGGTTGTTCCTCTTCTGAGTCACTCTGTGTCTGTGCAGACCTTGGCAATGGTGGGGGGCTGTGTGGCCCTGCCCCATACTGTTCCTGCTGCAGCTGTTTCCACAGGATCATATTGTGTAGCATGGCACATACAAGGACAATTTGGGTACATATAGCTGGTGAGTACTGCAAGGCTCTACCGGATGTGTCTAGGCACCGGAACCGTGACTTCAGCATCCCAAACACACACTCTACTATAATTCTGGTTGGTGCGTGTGCCTCATTATGCAGTTTTTGTTGGGGTGTGTGTGCATTTCTGATGGGTGTCATCAGCCATGGCTCCAGTGCATATCCAGCATCCCCCACTAGGTGACTGTGAGGGATGTCCCCATTGGCAAATCTCTGGTACAGCTCTGTCAGATGCCAGATGTGGGAATCGTGATAGGTTCCAGGGCAGCTAGCACACACATTTATTATTATGCCCTGGGCATCACACATGACCTGGCAGTTGATGGAAGGGAAACCCTTGCGGTTGATGTAGACCCTACCCTGCTCACCGGGTGGTGCTTTGATGCGTATGTGCATGCAGTCTATTGCACCCACTACCTCAGGGTATTCTGCTATTTGGTGGAACCGTTGCATATTGCTGGCCAACACCTCATGGGTGTTGGGGAAATATATGTGCTCACCGACATGTGCTGACATGGCATCCTGGAACTGGTGGAGTACCCTGGATGCTGATGTCTGTAAAATTCCCATCCTATCCCTAGTTGGCCTTTGGAAGATACCTTTAGCACATATTTGCAAGTATTCTGCAGGAAGTTTGTCAGCAGAAGGAGTGGTGGGTTTTAGCTTTTGGAGCAGTGATAAGATAAAGGAGGTAGATACAGGTTGCAAATGAAAAGAAGGAGGTCGATTTAAAGTAGGGAGGGGTAGTTTAGAGGTATCAGGAGGTAGGTGGCTAGCAAGAGTTTGGATAGTATTAGTAAAAAATGAATTAAAGTCATTGGTTGTTTGTATTTCTTTGGACCGTTGGGTAGGCACACCTGACTGTGACTACATTTCTACGTTGGATGGGGGGGCACACCTGACACTTGTACACATTTGCTAGGACTGTACTGGTATGTCAGGTACTCCATTTCAGTCTGTAGTCTTATCTATCGTGCTGGCTAGAGGCATAACAGTGTACTACAGAACTTAGCTTTTAATTACCTACATATTAGTTTCTGACTTCATACCCTTTAGAACTGACATCCCACTGCCTGACCTGCTGTAGTCTGTCTGTGTAGGCCTGAGGGGGGAGGTTACCCATAGGCTTTATTCAGAGGCCATAGCACAGCCTTTGGTTGTGTTTGTCTACACCTGTCCTGCTGGCTGTGACTGCTGTTGGGTATGTGACCCCCCCCCGACTGGCATGTTTGAGTCACCTACCTTGTGGGTGTCCCAGTATTGAGGGTGGTGCTGCAGGGCTGCCTACATTGGATGCACATAGTACACTCCCTACACATGGTTAGGCACAGGTAGTGTAATGTTTGGCATCCCTTTTACTGTATGTGAGAGTTGGAGAGAGGTGTTATTCCTTGGGTCCCTCCTGTGTCAGTGTATGTGCTATGCATTGCCTCTTTGCCAAGGCCAGGGCATACTGGACATGCCTCCTTCTGCCTACTGGGGCAGGCTCAGGTTGTTCCTCTTCTAAGTCACTCTGTGCCTGTGCAGACCTTGGCAATGGTGGGGGGCTGTGTGGCTCTGCCCCATGCTGTTCCTGCTGCAGCTGTTTCCACAGGATCATATTGTGTAGCATGGCACATACAAGGACAATTTGGGTACATGTAGCTGGTGAGTACCGCAAGGCTCCACCGGATATGTCCAGGCACCGGAACCGTGACTTCAGCATCCCAAACACACACTCTACTATAATTCTGGTCGGTGCGTGTGCCTCATTATGCAGTTCTTGTTGGGGTGTGTGTGCATTTCTGATGGGTGTCATCAGCCACGGCTCCAGTGTGTATCCAGCATCCACCACTAGGTGACTGTGAGAGATGTCCCCATTGGCAAATCTCTGGTACAGCTCTGTCAGATGCCAGATGTGGGAATCGTGATAGGTTCCAGGGCAGCTAGCAGTGATGTAGACCCTACCCTGCTCACCGGGTGGTGCTTTGATGCATATGTGCATGCAGTCTATTGCACCCACGACCTCAGGGTATTCTGCTATTTGGTGGAACAGTTGCATATTGCTGGCCAACACCTCACAGGTGTTGGGGAAATATACGTGCTCACCAACATGTGCTGACATGGCATCCAGGAACTGGTGGAGTACCCTGGATGCTGATGCCTGTAAAATTCCCATCCTATCCCTAGTTGGCCTTTGGAAGATACCTGTAGCTAGTATTCTTAGGCCTACACATACCTTGGTATCCATTGGGATGGATTGCCCTCTGTTAGTTCTGTGTGTCAGGCATGGCCGGTACAGCTCAACAATTTGCTGTAGGAGGTCCCTGTCCACCCTATAGCACTCCACTATCTCCAGCTCATGTAGCCCCTGGTAGGTTACCCTGGGTCTGTACACTCTTCTCCATCTCCTCACTGTGGGTTGGTCGACAGCATTCACATCCTCACCACCCTCAGTCTCTTCCACAAGTTGTATGATAGCTATTGCAGCCCCTATCATTTTGCTATTGTGAGTGTTAAAAGCTCCTTGCTTGTTTACACCAGTGGTATAAAGTGTGGGAAAAACCAGAGGGGAAGATGTTTGCTTAGTTTATAGTAGTGTTCTGGGCTGGGCTAGTCTGTGTAATTGGCTGATTCTGATACATTTCACCTGCCAGCTAAGCTAGTTCTCCTTGATTACCTTCCTACTGCAATTTTCCCTTCCAATTGCCTTCCTGTTTATGCCTGTATGCACACTGCTGTATTTCCTGGTTTAACTTCTTTTTTCTTCCTGTAAAACCCAGTGCGCGACTTTGTAGAGTGCTAGGCAGGTTTAGACACACCCCCTAGCTTAGCTGTGCTAAGCTAGGGGCAAACCCAAGCCACAGGGCTCCAATCTGCTTACAGTATGCCTGGCACACCCCCCCCCCCATGATGTCACCTAACTCCTAGGCTTGCACCAGGCTATTCCTACTCTTACACTCTTGGGACCTGACTCACATGCTGGGGAAAAACTGGGATTCACTATTCTTCCCTTCATTTGCATAGGATTGCCTGCTAATGCATAGTTATATGCCTTACACTGAGCCTCCCACCTTAGCAACAACTACTCACTGGCCAGGTTGTCTTCTGTCTGTCATTGACTTGCATGTCAGAATACTGATTTTAGTTAGACTGCTTATTTTAGGTATATTTTATTATTTTCCACCAATCTCGTTTGTGCGCCACTGCCCTACGCTTAAACAGCCGAGATCGGCTAAAAAAAAAAAATAAAAGTTGATTTTTGTATTTATTTTTTTGTTTGCAATGCCAATGGCCTTATACTTGGCCATTGGCATGCTTGCTACATGATATGCAGCCTTTATTTGGGGTTGTCACAGCTCCATTTTGGATTTTGCAGAAATGTACTCTGTTACTAACCGAGTACATTTCTGCAGATAGCACTAGTCTTGCACAGACTGTTGCAAGTTTCCTGGATTGCAAAATCACCTCATTTGCATGGATTTCACCTTAGTCTGGGCTTAGTCTGTGCAAGATTAGTGCAGGAGCACTCGTGCACGCCCCTGCAGGCTGTTCCTGGATCGCATGGCAGACATATTGCAATGCAAGCTTTTGAGAATCCAGGGGAAAGTCTTTGAAAGCCATTAAAACACTTAGCAGTGTAAAACAGACAGCAGACAGAAATGAATAACCCCTCGTTAGAACTAATGATTTTAAAAGCTATCAGCCACTTCATTCTGCCACATGTTTTATTTATAAATGTGGCAAAATAAAGTTTTAACAGCTTTTAAAACTTTTTTACCTTCTGCTGCTACAGTTTGTTGACTAGCACTGTTGTCTGCTCATCCAAAGTATGAATCCTAATCTTAAAAGTGCTTAGAGGTGAACAAATAGCTTTCATTAAGCAAACTTAAGATCAGGTCTCATACTAAGGGATGTACTTAAGTTTATATTTTCCCAGTTTCAGAACATAATCACATTGTCTCATCAACTACCAGTAATCTATCAATAACATCACCTGAAAATATGTAGAGTCTAACCATTGGCCATGCTCTACTGAAAATTGCTAATTGCCTGAACCTTTTGCTTTCTTACAGTGCTTCTGAACATATTCACATTGACTTGTTAGCAACCCCCAGTATCACGTGACCTTTTTTCTCCTGCAGGTTTTTCCCGGTGCAGTGTTCCAGCATGATGACGTAACTCATGTTTTCTCTCCTCTTGTGGTATCAAGAGAGCCCTTTCCACTGCTGGCCACCCTTTTAAACAGCAAGAAGAAGGAACCTTTACATTTCCATACTCAAACAGTCTAGAATCAGTCTTTTGATTTATTACCATCATTCATCACATCTGGCTCATGAATCATACTGATCATCTAGCTGCCTTTTGTTGTTAAACTCCTCTGTATTTATCTTATTCTTTATAAATAACTACTATTTACTTATTCTGAGGTATCAGAATATCATCTTTGCTCTCACCCTCCTGATTTGATTCCATCTAGATACTTCTTTCTCCAGTAGCAAGCCCTCCACAGTCCTTTGGAGAAAACATACAGCAATTCCCCATGATACCCTGGAAAATTTTCCCTCATTTACTATGATTACCACATCTGGTCTGTCCTGGAAAGATAATATGGTCCCAGTCAACCTAAGAGAGATAAAAGGAAAACAGATAACTTAGAATTTGAGAACTGATGCAGCATATTATGCCTATGGGCTCTGAGTGACACATTCTGTCTCTTCAAATGAGTAACAGGTAATATATTGAACATATTGACATCTCTTGGGATTCAGAAAGAACCCCAAAGCTAGCAGTAAATGCTGCAACAAAAGTGGCTGTTTCCATAATTATGGAAAATGTTATTTAAAAACCTCATTATTGGATAATTTGAACCCGCAGAGGTGGTGCTGCAGTAGCGTTGCCGCCTCACAGTCAGACACTTTCTGGTTCGATTCTCAGCTAGAGCATCTTCTGTGTGGAGACATGCATGAATGGGCGTACCTTCGTTGAAGGTTGTGCATCAGGGCTGGTAACTCGGCACGTCAAAATCAACTACCAATTATTAGCGGACCGGAGTTCTGCTGTGGCGACCCCTAACCGGGAAAAGCCGAAAGACACAACAACAACATTATTGGATAATTTGCATGTCTTTGAATTGCAAGTAATTACTGCAAGTACAAATAACCACTTTCTTGTGGTACACACAACTGGTAGCCAGCACTGTATTGGCACAACCCCCCCCCATTAACTCTCACACACACATACACACACACACACATGCCCCTAACCCCCCTACTATGACCACTGTGGGAGAAGCACTGCCATACACATATGCACCTGAGGCCACTCATACTTGCAGACACAGACACAGACGCACACACACACACACACACACTCCCCACCACAACCTTGACACTAAACACCCAACATTTACCTCTAGCATGATCTCGCCCACTGAAAGCAATGAATGAATGCTCTCTTTTGATCTTGCTCATTAGCACAACTGGCCAAGGTAACTAATGCAGCCAAGATATTGACTAAATCACTTGATTTCATAAAAGCCTTATCACAGGCATTTCTGGGAAAAGGAACATATGGCTAACTAGTATAAGCTGCTTCCTGGGAATGCTTCATTAATATTTGCAGTATGACACAAAAGACAGATCACCATGGTGCTGCACCTCTTCATGGTATAACACTGATGTAGGACCTGATGTCTCTAAGTTAGAAAGAGTTACCATGAAGGGTAAAATGGGTTTATCCTTCCCAGTAACCTTGTTAAATTCGGCCTATTAACATTTTGAAGTTATTCAACTCTAGCCCCTTCTCGGATCCCACAGAGTCCACCTCATGTGTAGCTAGAGGAATGCAAGAGTTATCTCCTAATTCTCTGAACAGATTCAGCTGATATGGTCCAGTTAGGCTCAGACTTTGTCCTGGGATTTCTGGAATGGCTTTTGTAAATACATCAAAACGTATGTTCACTTGGCACATGACGTTATAGTCATGTACATCAATTAGAAACCAATCTTTATATTAGCTTTAACAATTGGTAATCTTAATCAATGTTAAGCAGATTCTGCTAGAGTCAGTTGTTCATTCTGTTTGAAATGTTTTAAGATAACCTGTTGGACTTTCCTTAATGTGACAGACTAGATAGATAAAACAGCCTGGTTTACCAACATTCTGCTTAATGATTTTTAAGTCAGTTCTTTTTTATAGTGCTTACAGTTTCCTATATATTTTAAACTAAAAATCAAAGATAATGCTATATAATGTAATTTACTGTAGAGCAGAGCAGCATGTGTGGTTTGAGTGATGTTGACTATATTGCAAACCAAAGGAAAGCCATTGTAAATACTTTAGTTTGGAGTTTTATTTCTGGGGTGGGGGTTCAATTTTGTTTCTGTTGTACTCGAATTTATTTTTCTTATGATCGCTACTGTGTCATATCTTAAAACTCCTTAACAAGAAGCCCATGGGATATATGCAAATGACCCCTTAAAATGTGAGGGTGTTTGAACTACATGGCTTCCAAGTGACTACTGATATTTGTCTTTTCATAAGTCTTTACTGTTGTTTACAGGCCAATAAAGTCAAAATATCCTAGCTGTAGGCACGACATAACATGTTTCACCCTTTATATGGACTCATCAATACAGCTTAAGTGGATTGTTTGACCATTCTCTGAAACACCCAACTTATATGAAACCTGATGTCCATAGCATTAGGATGACTACAAAATATCCTGAAAAATAACTCAAATAAATGGTGAAAACATCACACAGAAAAACAACATAGGAAAAACAATGAAAGCAAACCCAGAAAAAATAGTGCCCTACTGCATCATCCCTTAAACCTCCTTTACAGGAAGCCCATGGGATATATGCAGATGATCCTTAAGGACACAGAGGTCCTGATGGAGCGATGAAAAGTCAGCAAGCAAAGGAGAGTAGTAGTGCTAAAATTGAATTCATCCTCAAGTCTTGGTGAATACCTTTGCGAGGTGGACCCTGTTTTTCATAAAATCTCACCAAGGCGGCACTAATATATAGACTTGATTTATATAGCATATACCATGGACAGAAGTAAATAAAAAATAAAAAAGATAGTTGGCTGCACAAGACCCAGGATAAAGAAGTGCCCAGTCCTGGTAGGTGCACTGGTGCCAGGACTGGAAAAAATGACAGTGTAGAATCCTCAAAATATGAAACATTCCTACAATGGGGCCAGGCCAGGATCAGGGAGAGGATGGCCCCCCTGTTGTAGAAGGAAGTAGCAGCCCACAAAAATGACAAAAAATGATTCACAAAAATGACAAAAAATGATTGGCCAAAGAAGAGCCATAAAGATGATAGAGTGGACTATTAAGGATAAGAAAGAAATTATGTATTGTTACTATTATGTAAAAAGCCCAGAATTTCCAGACACAAGATATACAAAATGATTAAGACAGAAATTAGAGGAGAGAAAAACACTTTCACAGGAAAAACTGTCAGAAGATTCAAATAAAAATGTGTGTTCGTTAATACAACAGATTTTTAAAAAAAAGTATATAGATTTTGATCTGTTTGGAAAAAGAAGCATCTGAGGAAGTGAAAAAATATAAACAACAAAACCTAGAGATATTTGAAAAATATAAAAAAGAAATATGGACATTGGAAAGAAAGACAGATTTGATATGGTGCAATGTTTATGCAAAGGAGAAAGCCAAGTTAACTAATATAGAATAGGCAGTCTCAAAGATATTCAAAGAGAAATACTGGCAAAGGCATCCAGATATGGAACATATCACAGTAAAAAGATTAATAGCACAAAGATGTAATGTAGAAAAGATGATTAGTAAAGCAGAAGTTAAAGAAATAGAAGTTGAAGTTATGGAGTGTATGTGAAGTGAAGGATTTAATGTAGAAGGTCTAAAGCAGACTACATCACAGCATGATGGAGTGAATCCCCAGAATAAGGAAAAGCAAGAAGATCAGGAGACATGTGAAGAAGAAATCTGGACAGGGGAAAGAAAAGAGATTTAATATGATGTAATATTTATGCAAAGGAGAAAGCAAAACTAACCAATACAAAAAGAGCAGCACCAAAGATATTTGAAGAAAAATATATGGAAAGGAATCCAGATATGGAAAACTTTACAATACAAAAAATAAGACTAAGAGGGAAAGTAGAAAAAGAGATTAGTAATGGAAAAGTCAAAGAAATAGAAACTGAGGTTATGGAACATCTGCAAAGATAAGGATTCAGTGTAGTAAATCGAATACAGAAAGCACAACAGGATAAAGCAATGGATATCCAAATTAAGGGGAAACTAGTGGAACAGGAAGCAATTGGTCAGGTGCCATATTAAGATATTTTGGAGCCTTGCACAGGAAACCAGTATAAATGTTCATTTGAAGCTAGACACCAAGGAAAGAAACAGGAAATTGTGGAAACTCTGATGCAGTCAATATTGAGGAGTGACAGGCCAGTAAGTTCCCATATGACAGAACAACAGATAATACAGGATGAAATTGAAGAGAATGTGCCACAGGAAGATGCTATAGAACTTTCTATAAAATGTCTGTAGGAAACAGAAAACAAGGGATGTGCCCTCAGTATGGGAAAAAATGAGTTAAGAGAAGAGTTGCTTGATTTAATAGAGAAATACAGTTATATCAAGATCCATGAGAGAAATAGACTGCAGAAGGTTAATAAAAACCCAAAAGTCAAAAGCTTGATAAAACAAATGAACAGAATAATTAGGACTGTCCATAGTGATCCATGCAATATAACAGAAGTAAACAGAATATACTACTGTGATGCTAAATTAATAACTGATAAAGTTCTACCACAGCAACACAGGGTAGCAAGGGAAAAGAGGAGGTGAAAGCAAATACCATCATGGAAATATCGAATAGAGAAAACTATAAAGCAGCTAAGACAAAAAGTGTCATTGTTAGAAGATTATAGAAGAGGGAATAGATCAACAAAAATACTAAGAAAGATAGATGTGATAAAAGCAAAGCACAGTATTAGAATAGACCCGGATGTATTATGAACTATTGGAGATAACAAACTAAAAATTTTAAAACAGGCAGAAATACTTAGAAGATACGAAGATAAATATAAGGGAAAAGCACAAAATAAGCAATTTATTAATGACCCAAAAAAGCTTTATAGAGAATTGAGAAATAAGGTAAAAGAAATTGAAAGACTGCCAAAAAAAAGAGGAAGTAGATACATTTTGGAGAAGTATCTATGAAGATCATGTGGAACATAAAAAAAGATGCTAAATGGATAGAAGTAAAAGAAAACATAAGCAGTTTAAATGTACAGGATATGAAATGGGATGAAATAACAGCCAGAGAAATTGAAACAAAGTTGAGAAAAGCCTCTAACTGGAAAACTCCAGGCCCAGATGCAGTACCTAACTTTTGGCTTAAAGTATTAACATCTTTGCATAAGGATTTAGCCATGAGTAAGAACTATTTATATGCACACCCTGAACACACACCACACTGATTAATAACAGGAAAAACAATGCTCTTACTTAAGAGTGAACCTGCAAGCTACACTAAAAATTATAGACCAATAACTTGTCTTCCAATGACGTATAAACTATACGCAGGAATTGACGCCAACAGAGTTTATAGTCATTTAGAAGAAAATTCAATTATGGCAGTAGAACAAAAGGGCAATAAAATAAAGTCATATGGAGCAAAGTATCATTTGTTGTTAAACAGTTATAGTGGAGAATTTTAAGAAGGGGAAGAATCTAAGTATGGCATGGATTGACTACAAAAAAGCATTTGATAGTATCCCACATTCATGGATAAAAGAGTGCTTAAAAATGTATAAGATACACTCTACACTGATTGACTACATTACATTTTCTTGTTGCACTCTAGCAGCAACAGTTTGCAAAGGTGCAGCCATTGTATTAGAGGATCAAAGTTCTGTGTTAATGTCTATAGCTGTTTCTTGACTATTAACATTAGTAGCAACATGTGGCCATGTAAAAACATGCCCCAAACTGAAATCAGTAAAATCTCTTTGCAATTTGCATTGTTTAGTTTGTCTCAGTCTACTTTCCTATAGAGACACATTCACATACATATTATTGAGTGTGCTGGCATATATTTCACCTCCAAACTTCTCAATAATATTGCTATGTTGTTGCTGTATGCTATTACTTAAACTCTGTTCAATAGGACTGAAATAGTCAATAATAAGTTGCATAACTTATTGAGAAGTTTGGAGGTGAAATCTTGGATCCTCTAATACAATGGCTGCACCTTTACAAACGGTTGCTGCTATAATGCAAGAAGAAAATGTTAATATGTTGTAATCTATGTCTATAAAAACAGTAACAGAAATTAATAGCACACCTTTGCCTAATCAACAAGCCAATAATCAATCTTTTCAAGGGGTGAGACCTAAACAAACAGCCCCTTAAACTATGGATCATATTTTACCATTGCCAGTGAAACACAATGTTTATCGGCAGCAAACATGGTCAATGAGTCAAGGGTGGAGAAAGAGAAAGTTCTTAGAAGAAAGACCAACATCAAACAGAAGAGCAAGACAATAAATGAACTTGTTTTTAATTTGTCTGACTATAACTTGAATGAAGCTGAATTAACTCTGCTAAATAAGGGTTTAACTTTCATACCCTCTATGCGAACCAGTTTGTGTGATGTTTTGGCAGACTTGAGATTGTTTGCCTGTAATGTGGCTGTGAAATAATGGCAGTACTAAATGTTACAAGAAAAGTTCTTTTGCACCAATTATACCTTCCCATATAGATATGTTTGTTACAGCTTGTAAAAAATAAATATGTCATTTAAATGAGAATAATAAGCATTTATATTGTAACTTGACAACTGATGAAAGGAATGTGTTATGTGTGCTGCAAAATAATGAAAAACTTAGTATAAGACCTGCAGATAAAGGAAGGGGCATAGTAGTTATGAATAAATGTGATTGTAGGTATTCTATGCATTTAATGTTAGGAGTAACTGACACATATATGCCCATGAACAGCATTAAATATTTAAATATTATTAAGGACATCAAAGGGAACTTATATGATCTTTTAATGTGTAAACAAATAGATGAAGGACTATGTGCATACTTTAATATTGAATATCCCAGAATACCTTGTATAAAAGGTCTACCTTAGGTACATAAGTGCTTGCAACAGCCACCATTGAGAACGATTGTAGAAGGAAATGGTTGGGTAACAGAACCCCTTTCTTTATATGTAGAAAGCAGATTAGGGGTTTTAGTCAGTAAGATTCCAACTATCCTCAGGGATACACCCCAATTCCTGAGGGATTTAAGGGAACATGTTGAGAAACTTGATTTGAAGGGTTGTTACATGGTTACCCTAGATGTTCAAAGTTTATTCACATGTATACCCAATACTTATCGTATAGAAGCTGTTAGAGAAGTTATGCATAGTTTAGGGCGTAGCAATACTAATGAGATCTTGTTGGTCTGTACATTGTTGGATTTTATCCTATCTAGCAATGCCTTTATGTATGAAAATACTATATATCTGCAAAAGTGGGGGGTTGTTATGGGACCCC
Organism: Protopterus annectens; assembly: GCF_019279795.1. Lineage (NCBI taxonomy): Eukaryota > Metazoa > Chordata > Ceratodontiformes > Protopteridae > Protopterus > Protopterus annectens. The sequence goes on from NC_056739.1 coordinate 1,813,414,873, forward strand.
CCTGCACAAATTTGTATGCAAATTTGACAGTATATTATTGGGAAATTAAATATTTGTTTAGTCACAAGTATAATAAACATGTGAAGATGTATAGACATTTTGTTGACGATAATATTTTGTTGTGGGATGGGGAACTACATTCCTTGTTAGACTTTATACAGTATCTGGGAGAAACAACTGAATTTCTTAAGTTTACAACAGCTTATTCTCTGGATTGTATAGAGTTTTTAGATGTAACATAGAGATGAAATGGGAGCTTTAAACACCAAGCTCTTTCGTAAAACATGTAGGAAGAATAATTTATTAGAATATAGTAGTATGCATCCGAGACACATTTTCCCAACATTGTTAAAAGACAGCTACATAGAGTGGACAATACATGTAATACAGATAAGGATAAAGAAGAAGAGATACATATGCAGGGGCAGCCTGTGCTATTGGGGTGCCTGACTGCAGCCCCCTCAGCTGTAAAGAAAGTAAAAGAAATAAAAAAAATTTAAATTTGCGCGGATAAAAAAAAAATAAAAAATTCATGGACTTTGGCGCATGCGCACTAGTCCACACTGCTGCTGAGACAGTCTGGAGCATGCGCAGACTGCCTCAGCAGCAGTCCGGACTGGGAAACATGTCAGAGCAGAGATCCCAGAAGTCTATGCAGTTTTAACTGCATAGACTGTTGCTGGAAAAAGATTGGACCCGGACTGCAATGTCAGCAGGCTGGAGTCTCGTCGGGGATCTCCCGTGGTGGATGTGCTCCAGGAGTCTCTTCAGGGGATCTCGCATGGTGGTGTCGCTATGGATTTAATAGCCCAAGGGATTTGGAGTTAATGGTGTTGCTATGGATTGGATCTCGTGGCCCGGAATTGGAGTCGCTATGGATGGGGATCTACTGAAGGGCTTGTGTGTCACTCCAGGTAAGAGGGACAGCTATGGATGTAATGAAGTGTGTGTTTGTGTGTGTGTGTGTGTGTGTGTGTGTGTGTGTGTGTGTAGGGGGGGGTGTAGCCCTTTACAAAAATGCTTTAACAGCACCACAGTGTATGTTTTGAAATTCACTGTACTTCCTTTTAACAAATGCCTTTTATTTGTTGAAGTTGTTAGATTCACATTTACGTGTCTTACACTTATGAGAGAGAGCTAAACTGGTATGTTCTCATGGTGACAGTCCTACAGCAAAAATGACAGGTGCAAAACTGCATTGTTTTAAAAAGACAATGAAACAGGTAAAAGGAAAAATAAATTTGACCCATTCTGAAAGAGTGACTGAGAAAGCTGAGTGTAGCTATGTCATTTTCTTCACTAGATGCTGTGAGGGGACTGGGGGCAGATACCCTTTTATTTTGGGAGCAGTACCTTGCTTGCCATTTGCCAGACAATGCCTTGATAAACTAGCATTTTAAACTCCAACTACTCCTAAAATGTTTCAGAGGAGAACATTACAAGGCCTGCCTATGTTTATAGATGACATTTTAATATGAGAAAGCACTAAGGATAAACATGGTGCATGTTGTAGAAGTCCCTCACGTAAGCCTGAATTTGCAAGACTGAAATTATATAAGTAGAATTCTTGGACAGAAGCAGCTTAGCTTTTTGAGATATTGAACTTATAAATCTAAGGCTAGGTCACACCCAAATGATGTGGAAACTATTACACAGCTCAATCAACCAGAGAATCTTCAAATGATAAATGGAGTTCTTGGCATGGTAAGATATTTTGAGAAATGCATCTGTTGTGCAATGGGATAGCCATTGTATGATCTGTTGAAGAATTGATTTAGGAGCATATTTAGCAGTGCTTGCTACATCTAAACACTTCAAGGAACTGTTAACTACAACAGTCTTTACTTAGTATGGCATTACCAAACAATTTCAGTCGATGTTAGCAGTTATGCAATATAGTGTAACTGCGTGTAGAAGAGGTGAAGCTAGTGGCATGACACTGCAGAAGATGAAGTGTAAAAAGTATGCTAGACTAAAAAAGAATGTTTGAAGCTTGTTTGAAGTGTGTTTAAAGCTCTGAGAAGTTTAAAAAATTCTTTTTGAGATAGGGTGAACAACATACCTCTCAACTGCATGGATTTTCTTGGACTGTCAAGACTTTTGGTCCATATTTTGGTCTATTTCTCATAAAAGTGTGGTTTGTGGTAAATTATTGGCAAATCATGTAGGACTGAAGTCAGAAAATAATGGTAAACATTTGAGTTATAGACTTTATACCCTTCAGAAAATTCACATTAATGCAAACCATATTATTCTATCAACTTTCAAAGTTTGTAATAGCAATATTTAAAAAAAGTGTCCCTATTATTGTTGCCTTTGTCCTCTCATTATTTATGGCTTTGTCCAGATTTCTTGCTCTTAGAGGTTGCAAGGTATGGTGAACAACTGAAGTCTTTCATGGCCAGGAGGCAGTATTTCCTTTAATGAACAGCAATTACTTAAATAATGCCCCATTTAGGTTGCCAGTGAATTAATGCTCTTTTACATTGTCAGCGAATTTTGATACAATTTATGACGTGCTTGAAAAATACAACCTCTGGTCTTCCCTAAAAAGAGGCCTTTGGCCTAATGGAACTACCCCAGTGAACCAAGTGTAAGAATAAATAAATAATGCCTAAATTGGTTAACAGTATGTCTAATAGTCTTTTGCCGAGCAATACATCTCAATCATAGAGTGCTTCAGCAGTTCCTAGTATTGCAGAAGGCCCAAAGCCTGCAAAGAGATTTAACCATTCTGGTAAAATCTTAGGTAAAAATTATACACATGGTAAATGCTTAAAGGATTTCTTTTATCAAAGAGGGGATGTTATATGCAGGCATATCCACAGTGATGTCCGTAGCTAGCAGTGAGAAGAAAGTACTTTTTCCCTGCTAGAGCAAACTAGTGTTTTGCTAAGATCTAAACAAGATGGGCACACGCAAAAAACAAAATAGACTATAGTATGTCATGTGGTGATATTCTTTAATAATTCTTTGGCTGCCTAGCAACACTGTGGCATAGATGGATAAAGACTTGACTACAGCCCAGGAAAGTAGAGTTTGATTAATTGCTCTCATGTTTGTGGTGCTGGCAGGGAAAGATGAGGTACCCATCCTGAGGAGGAGGGCATGTACTTGGGAACACCTTGCCACTGATCCTTGGCACAGAGTGGGGTGCTTTTCTTAAGGGAGATCAGTTTAGGGCACTGTCTGAATTATTGTAGTTGCAGGATGAAATGCCAGCATGTTCTACTGCATGTTTATTCCTGGATATTAATGGGTGTGTGTTGGGGTGGTGGGCATTGGGGCACTGGCAGATGGATATTAATGGGTGTATGTCAGGGTTGGGGCATTGGTAGAAATCACTCCTTGGCAACCATATGATGCTGCACCATGAGCCTCAATCTCTTCAATTGCCCAGAGCATGGGTCATGAGAACGTCTGGCGGAGGTAAGGAGTGTCTGCTAAAGCAGACGGATGAGAAGAGACCCTTATGGCAGTTGATGGTCAGTCATGAGTTCTTAGCTACTTGCTTGATATTACTAAATGATGTGAATTTCACCTTTTGTCTCCAATGGCAAAAGTTCAGACAAGATGTACAAGTCAGAAAGAAAGTTTGTTACGTTACATTCATTTTCTGGAATGGGTTGGTAGGACTATTGCATACTAATAAAAATGCTGGAATTTAAAACAAAGACAACCTTGTATAGAGAGAGGGCTAAATCAGAATCTTTGCTCTGGTCATGAGTCCACATTTCCTTAGTATCATTATATATCTAATATTTTGTGTGTGTGTGTGTATGTGTAAATGCCCCAGTTGCTAACTGGTGGATAGAACAAACTCATGGTGGTGTATACCTCAGGCTTGAACCCTGTACCTTGTATGCAGGTGTTAAGGTGCTGAATTCCCTACCCACCACCATTTGTAAAAAAAAAAATTGCAGATTTTTGCCTCATATTTGATCTGATCCGTTCCTCATAATATCTGTGGTTTCTAAATGCTACCATCTGTGATATTTGATGGTGCAGTGGTAGTATTGTTGTCTCACAGCTGCAGGTTCTCAGGTTTGATTCTTGGCTGGGGTGCTTTCTGTGTGGGGACTGCATCTTCTCCCTGTGTTTGTGTGGGTTTGCTTTTGTGTCCTCCCATGTTACAAAGACATGTCTACATTATTTCTTTCTGTGCCTCTGCTTAAAATTATTTTTGTGTTCCAAGTCAGTCTGTCCTGATTAACAAATATTAAATAAAATTGACAGGCATTTGAATTTCAGACTTCAGGTTTCTGAATGTTTAACTCCTTACGTATTTGATGGTGCAGTGGTAGCATTGTTGCCTCACAGCTATAGGATTTCAGGTTTGATCCTTGGCTAGGGTGCCTTCTGTGTGGAGTCTGCATCTCATCCCTGTGTTTGTGTGGATTTGCTCTGGTGTCATGCCATTTTACAAAGACATGTGTCTGCAGTATTTCTCTCTGGGCCTCTGCTGAAAATTGTTTTTGTTCCATCAGAAGTAAAATTGACAGGCATTTGAATTTCAGACTTCATATTCTTCAGAAAATACATGTAACACAACCTTTTATTACATAGTAACACAACCTTTTATTCTAGCAATTTTCTAGGTTTATAAGATGAATATTTGAAATTTGTCCTTATTTTTGGGACTGTATTACCACATTATTGGCTTTGTCCAGGTTTTTTGTGCTAAGGTTGACAGCTATGGCAAGAACTGACTTCACTGAATATGTTTGAGGGCTGTATTCCCTCATTACTGGGTTTGTCCAGGTGTTTTGTGCTAAGAGGTTGACAGCTATGGTGAGAACTGAATTCATTAAATGATAGCCATTTAAGTTTCAGTCTTCCGCTCTTTCACAAAATAGCTGATTTGGCGTAGTGGTATGTTGCTTTGACTGTTTTGCACAGGGACATTGGCAGTAAAATGTATGGTGGTAACACAGCATTTTTCTTTCACAAAGCAGGTGATTTGGCATAGTGGTATGTTGCTCTGACTCTTTTGCACAGGGACCTTGGCATTAAAATTTATGGTAGTAACACAGCATTTTATTCTAGCAACTTTCCAAGATTATACAAGCAATGTTTAATGTGCCCCTGGTTTTTGGACTTTTGACACCCCCCCAATAAATTTGACTTTTTCCAGATTTCTTGTGCTGCGAAGTTGAGATACAGTTGAATATTGAGTAGATTTTACAAGGAGCTGAGAACTGCAGGGGAATAGGTTTAGTGCTGCTTATGCTGAGTCAGCTTGCATTGTTAATAGCACAACAGGTTGTATACTTGCTTTTGATGTAGAAGGTTGTTGGTTTTACTCCCACAAGTTGTGAATGCTGCTGCTGTACTGAAAAAGATAAGATACTAACTATGAGCCTGTTATCAGTTTGCCATCCATTTCCTATTGCAATATTACTAGCTTATCATTTTTAATGTAATATAGGCAATTTATTCCTCAGGGGCATCAGACACTTTATTTTTTGATGAAACCATGAAATATAAAGGTGTTTGCTAGCAGCAACCTCTTCATTAGTTACAGATTTATTTAATGTCGAATTATTTAGATGACTTTTTTACTTCTTCAGAGATTGTGCATATTTACTGATAATGGTGGACTGTAGAATTGTGCATATTTACTGATAATGGTGGACTGTAGAAGTTTGAGTAGAGTTTTATGATGGAAATGTTCTGAACTGGGCAGTTTTGTCATTATGGGTGCATGCATTTTGTTTCATTGTTTACTGGAAAGATGTTCTGAATTGGGCACTTTTGTCATTATTGGTGCATGCGTTTTGTTTCATAGTTTACTGGAAAAATGTTCAAAACAATAGGAAGGTGTATCAAAGAGCACATGTGCAAGGGCGCCCGCAGGCAGGTGCAAGGGGGTGCACTTGCACCCCCCTGGAATCCGCTGACAAGTTAATTCTTTGATTTAAAAAAAAAAGTTTTTTTTTAGGCGTTCTTCTTTAAGAAGCCCAGTCACAGGCGTGCTGACATCATTGCATGACGTTTGCAAGCGGGAACAGTTTAGAGGATCATCGCGCGGGAGCTGAAATGACTTGGAGGACTGTACTGAAGATGGGGCCCTAGCAAGTGAGCGGGAACCGAAACGGACGGAAGATGGGATCCTTGCGAGCGGGAACCGAAACGGACGGAAGATGGGATGCTTTAGTGGAGCAGGGACTGAAACGGGCAGCTTTGGTAAGGTGTGTGTGTGTGTGTGTGTGTGTGTGTGTGTGTGTGTGTGTGTGTGTGTGTGTGTGTGTGTGTGTGTGTGTGTGTGTGTAGGTTTTCATGTGTAGCCCATCCTATTATGTATGTGTCACATATTTGGAATTAATCCCTGTCTCCACTAGGGAAAACCTGCACAGAATCATCTAGATCCCCTCACAAAGCAGGAGCCACTGGCCATGCAATATTACTACCTCCAGTCCTCAATGAGATGGAATACTAATCAACATAGGTCACTGCTGGTATGGAAGAACGCCATGCTTCATGACCTGTACTCAAGAATGGTTCCAAGGTTTGGATGGCCAATTGCATGCTCCTCAGGTGTTATGGTAACCTCTAGTGGAGATTAAAAGTGCCTGTTCACAAAACCATAATCAAAACTGTGTGTGTGTGTGTGTGTGTGTGTGTGTGTGTGTGTGTGTGTGTGTGTGTGTGTGTGTGTGTGTCATCTGTGCTCCAAATTCATTATAATGACACTTGGAGAAAAAAGTCAAAGTTTTTGACTACTACTTAGTCTAAACCATGTTAAACCAGTGTGAATACTATTAATACCATGACATAACCAAAGGAAATTAGTGCCACTTATACCTACTTTCTTAGGCAAGAAATTACTGACCTCCATTTATAAAATTTCAGTATCAGACTTCATATTCTTCAGAAACTGCATGGTAACAAAAGCTTTTATTCTAGCAATTTTTTAAGTGTACAAGATGGATATTTGAAATGCATCCCTGTCTTTGGGACTGTATCCCCCCCCCCCCATTATTGGCTTCATCCAGGTTTTGTGCTAAGGTTGACAGCTATGGTAAGAACTGAATTCACTGAATTTGTTTGGGGGCTGTATTCACCCAGTATTGGCTTTGTTCAGGTATTTATTGGCTTCATTCAGGTTTTGTGCTAAGGTTGAGAGCTACGGTAAGAACTGAATTCACTGAATATGTTTCGGCTCTATATTCCCCCATTACTGGCTTTGTCCAGGTGTTTTTTGCTAAGAGGTTGAGAGCTATGGTGAGAACTGAATTCACTGAATGTTTGGGGGTTGTATTCACCCATTATTGACTTTGTTCAGGTATTTTGTGCTAAGAGGTTGACAGCTGTGCTATGGTGAGAACTGAATTCACTAAATGGTAGCCATTTAAGTTTCAGTCTTCCTCTTTCACAAAACAGCTGATTTGGCGTAGTGGTATGTTGCTCTGACTGTTTTGCACAGGGTTTCCTGGGTTCAAGACGTGGCAGTGAAATGTATGGTGGTAACGCAGCATTTTATTCTAGCAACTTTCCAACATTATACAAGCAATGTTTAAAATGTGTCCCTGGTTTTTGTCCCCCCCCCCAATAAATTTTGGCTTTTTCCAGATTTCTTGTGCTGCAAAGTTCAGAGATACAGCTGAGTGTCGAGTAGATTTTATGAGCTGAGAGCTGCAGGGAAACAAAAATTTAGTGCTGCTTATGTTTAGTCTGATTGCATTGTTAATAGCACAACAGATAGTGTCCTTGCTTTTGATGCTGAAGGCTGTGGGTTCTACTCCCACAATAGGTAGATGCATTGCTGATACTGTACTGTGTTGTAAAGGGGGTGGATGCTGCAGTCCTTTTGTTAAAGATACCTAGTAACTATGAACCTGTTATCAGTTTGCTATCCAGTCCCTATTGCTGTATTACTAGCTTATCATTTTTTTATTGCATGCAACAAAGGCAATTTATTCTTCAAGGGTAACAGGCACTTTATTTGTAGATTAAACAATGACATATAAAGCAGCAACCTCTTTATTAGTTACAAATTTCTTTAATGTGGATTTTACTACTTCAGAGATTGTACATATTTTTTACTGATACTGGTGGACTATAGAAGGTTAAGTAGACTTTTTATGATGGAAATGTTCTGAATTGGGCAGTTTTGTCAGTGGTGTATGCATTTTGTTTCATTGTTTACTGGAAAAATGTTCAAAACAATTTTAAAATTCCCTCTAACAACTGTACTGTATTGTACAAGGAATATAATGTAATACAGTCAGGAAGGTGTATCAAGGAGCATGTGTATGTTATGTTAGAGGGGCCTATGATTTTGAAGACAGCCCAGAGTTAATATTTATATGCCACTGGCAAAATGTATTTTCTTTGAATGTGGGTTTCAATGCTGTTTCAATGCATGTGAGTTTCAAGGGCAGAGAAGTTTTAATGTTAGCCTATTTTCATTGTGAGACTGCATTGCTTTGTTTAACAGATATGTATTAGGGTTTGTGCTGTAAAATGCAAAATAAAACTTTCAAATGAAATCCTAAATCATCGCAGAAGTAAAGCAGTATGCACATTACAGTGTTTATGGTAAATGGGGCAAAATAACCAAGGAATGGGACATTGGAATGGCTGCAGGGGGAGGCTCCATTCGACCATGATTTTGTGAGGGGGTAGCGAACTCAGACAGCCCCGATTTGAACTATACTTCTCAGTTGTCCATATCTTTGCAGAATGAATAGATATTTGCTTCTTATTTTTGGTTTGTTCCTCATAAAATTTGTGGTTTTCTAGCAAATCATTTAGGAATGAAGTCACTAAATGACACATAGTTTCAGACGTCATAACCTTCAGAAAAATACATGCTAATGCAAGACTGTCTTAAGTTTATACAAGAGCAATTTTTAGTAGTGTTTGTATGTTCCCCCAATATATTTGGCCTTGTCCAGATTTCCTGCATTAAGAGGTTGAGAGATATGTGCAAATCACTGTAGATTAGGAATATCCAAACCTCTCAATTGTCCCCAATTTTGGCTCAAAATGTTGCTCTCCCCTAATAATCCCTCCTCCAAAATGGCAATTTTGGAAGAAAATGTGGAGGGTTTACAATTGTATATAACTAATGATCAGAGTTATAGATTACTTTTATTTCAGAAATGCATGTAGATGCTCTTATTTTGTTAGCTGTTCAAGTTAACAATGTTAATACTAAAAGGTGTCCCTTTTTGACAGGTATTTTGCATCACATTTTGGTCCGTTTTCATAAACTTGTGGTTTTCTGGCAAATTAGTGGCAAGTCATTAAAGATTGAAGTTAGAAAATAATGGCAGACATTTGAGTTTCAGATTTTATACCCTTCAGAAAATATGTACTAATGCAAGATCTACTACTGTTCTATTATCTAAGTTAATAAGAGCAATATTTAAAAATTGGCCTTATTTTTGGGCCTGTGATCTATGTATGGCTTTGTCCAGATTTCTTGCTCTGAAGTTGAGAGGTATGAGTGTTACAGCCATCACTGTCAGCCAGAGACATTTCAAATTATGACATACTTATTGCACCCCACCCTCCATTGTAGTGGCTCTGGATGTGTCCAAGGAAGGCAAGGAGCAGTTATGCAGTGTAAGTGTGCAGAGCATCCCCCCATCCAAGGTAGATCACAAATACGACCATGGCTTTTCATCTCTCCTTGATTTTGCAGAATGTTCTGGTTTTCTATCAGATTTTTATACTGTTGATTTATGCTTCTTATTATTCAGGAACTGCATGCTGTCACAGTGCCCTGTTGCTCTGTTTAAGTAGCCATGGTTTAATGAACATCAGGTAAGCTTGTCGGAGATTGTAAGATGCAAGTAAGCTTTAGTAAGCATATTGTTAAAGAATTACCAGCATTGAAAGCCTTTTCGTTGTTGTCATGCAGAGAATATTTACATAACTAGATAATGTATAAGCCTTGGGTATTGAAATGCATATGACAGTATTTGTAATAAAAGGACAGGATTACAGTATTTTCAGAAGCTCATTACATTTTATTGGAGACCAGTGTCTTACAGCAGTGTCTGTGTGTTAGTACACTTAGTTGGGTGGCTTTAATGGTATATGGTAAATAAGCATTGCTACCTTACTTAAAAGCCAAGCCCTGCAACAACTAGGTAAGCTCCACACTGAAGTCAAAACACAATAGCTCTGGTGGGTAAATGTACTCTGTAGTAATCAAAAAAGGCAAATGTTTGAAATAACTACAGCTTATGTGCAAACACAATAGGTAGTGATGAAACAATGCTCTGCTAAAAATGCTTTAATGCTCCACATTGCTGAGCTGCAGATCAGTTATTATCACTGGCTACCAGGATTTCACCCACTTCAGATCAAGCACGGTGCCGTTCAGTGCAACCTTCCCAGAACTAATTCAAGTCTGACCAGAATTATTTTGTGTGTGTGTGTGAGGGAGGTAGCATACCCCTCAGCTGTCCAGGTTTTTGCAGAATGTCCAGATTTTGCCCCATATTCCTCCTAAAAAGGATTGAAGTTGCTAAATAATGAGACATTTCAGTTTTAGATGTCATATCGTTTAGAAAAATGCATACTAACACAAATCCTGTTACTCTTGCAATTTTCTAAGTTTATGAGAGCCATATTTATAATCTGTCCCTATTTATTTTAGGTTTTGTCCAGATTTCTTGCACTAAGGTTGAGGCCTTGAGAGGTATGGTATGTTTGTGAGGGAGAGAGAAAGTGAAATGCCCAAGTTAGAGTTAGCAGGTGGAATTTATTTTCAAGTGCATTTTCAAGGAACTGAGTTTTAAGGGAAGTGAAGTTTACTGCTGCTCATGCCAAGTCTATTTACAATGTGCAACTGTTTTGTTTAGCAAGTGGTATCTCTATTGTGGTATAAAGTTTTAAAGCTATGTTAGTAGCACCACAAGTAGAATACTTGCATCTTAATGTAGAGGCTTGAGGTTCTATTCCTACAGCATGTATATTTGTATGCTGCAGTCCTGAGGATGTCCTCCTTTGGATGAGATGCCTAATAACTATGAACCTGTTTTTCAGCTTGCCATCCATTTTCTATTGCAATATGCCAGCTTACCATTTTTAATTTAACATAGGCAATTTTTCTTTGACAGCAGGCACTGAATTTGTAGATGAAACAGTGAAATATACAGTTGTTTTCTAGCAACAACATCTTCATTAGTTTCATATATCTTTAATGTGGAATTATGCAGATTACTTTTACTTCAGCAGAGACACTCAAACAAGTGTTGCTGTATAATACAAGGGATATAATTCAATTATATATTATAATTAATACAATCCGGTAAATCAAAACTTTTGCATTGCCTAACAGTGTGCAAGGAGCCTATTGTGAAAACAGTTCAAAGGTAAATAACCTGCCACTGGCCAGATGCATTTTCTTTGAATGTGGGTTTCAACGCTGTTTCATTGAATGTGAGTTTCAAAAGAAGAGAAGCTTTATTGCCAAGTCTGTTTTCATTGTAAGACTATTGCTTTGTTTAGGTTTAGTAAATGTCTCAGTGTTTGGGCTATGTTTGAAATAAAAGTTGTAAATTAAATCCAACTGCCTGTAATCATTGTAGAACTAAAGCATAAAACAGTATGCACACAGATTTGAACAGTGTCTACGGCAAATGGGGAGAAATAGCCAAGTAATGGGAGACTGGAATGGTTGTGTGGGCGGGGCTTGGGGTGGGTGGATGTGGGCGGGGCTGTTGGCAGGGGGCGGGGAGAGCTATGTGGGTGGGGCTCTGGGTTTGCACCCCCCTGCAAAAAATCCTGCGGGCTCCCTTGCACATGTGTGTTTCATATGCAAGGGGCCTATGATTTGAAAACAGCCCATAATTAATCTTTATCTGCCACTGGTAAAGTGTATTTTCTTTGAATGTGGGTTTCAATGCTGTTTCAATGAATGTGAGCTTCAAGGGCAGAGAAGTTTTAATGCTAAGTTTGTTTAGCAGATGCCTTAGTGTTTGTGCTGTAAAATGCAAAATAAAACTTTCAAATGAAGTCCAAATCATCATAGAAGTAAATCAGTATGCACATTAGTGTTTATGGTAAATGGAGTGAAATAGCCAAGTAATGGATCATTGGAATGGCTGCAGGGGGAGGCTCCATTCTACCATGATTTTGTGAGTGGGAAGGGCGGCAAACTTAAAGACAGCCCCAGCTGAACTATACCTCCCAGCTGTCCAGATTTTCAAAGAATTAATAGATTTTTGCTTCTTATTTTTGGTTTGTTCCTCATAAAATTTGTGGTTTTCTGGCAAATCATTTAGGAATTCAGTCATTAAATAATGACACACTGAGTTTCAGACTTCATAACCTTCAGAAAAATGCATGGTAAAGTAAGACCTGTTGTTCTATCAACTGTCTCAGTTTATACAAGAGCAATTTTTAGTACTGTTTATATGTTCCCCCAATATATTTGGCCTTGTCCAGATTTATTGCATTAATAGGTTGAGAGGTACATGCAAATAAATTGCTTTATACAATTAGGCATAGCCAAACCTCTCAACTGTCCCTGATTTTGGCTCAAAATGTTGCTCTTCCCCCTAATAATCCCTCCACAAAATAACAATTTTGGAAGAAAACATGGTGGGTTTACAATTAAGAAATAGCTATAATAATCAGAGTTATAGATTACTTTTATTTCAGAAATGCATGTAGATTATTTTATTTTGTCAGCTGCTCAAGTTAGCAGTACTAATATTAAAGTGTCCCTTCTTTCTCAGGTTCCCAGCTGTATTGTGTGGCTATTTTATATTTTTACATCACATTTTTTGTCCATTTTTCATAAAATTGTGTTTTTTATTGGGAAATTAGTGACAAATCATTAAAGACTGAAGTTAGAAAATAATGGCAGACATTTGAGTTTCAGATTTCATACCATTCAGAAAATTCATACTAATGCAAGACCTATTCTATTATCTTTCTAAGTTTATAAGAGCAATATTTAAAAATTGTCCTTATTTTTGGGCCTTTGTCCCACTTCTTTGTATGGCTTTGTCCAGATTTCTTGCTCTGAGGTTAAGAGATATGACAAATGTGTCAGGGCCATCACAGTCAGCCAGAGACATTTCAAATTGTGACATACTTGTTGCACTCCACTCCCCCATGTAGTGACTCTGGATGTGTCGAAGCGAGGCAAGGAGAAGTTATGCAGTGTAAATGTGCAGAGTATCCCCCCCCCCATCCAAGGTAGACACAAGTACTAGAGTGGCTTTTCGTCTGTCCTTGATTTTTGCAGAATGGTCTGGTTTCTGCCATATTTTTTGTACTGTTGATTTATGCTTATTACTCAAAGTGCCTGTTGATCTGTGTTTAAGTAGCAATACTTTAATGACCATCAGGTAAGCTTGGCTGAGATCATGCAAGTAAGCTTTAATAAGCATACTGTTAAAGAATTGCCAACATTGAAAGCATTTCTGTTGTTGCCAAGTAGAGAATACTTAACTAGATAATGTATAAGCCTTGGGTATTGAAATGCATATGACAGTATTTGTAATAATGGACAGGATTACATTATTTTAAGAAGCTCATTACACTTGGAGACTTCCAGTCATATCTGCAGGCTTTACCCGTAAACTAAACAGAATGCCAATCGTGTGGTCCATAACCTGTACAGTAATCCTTTTAAGCAATGTATCTTGAGCTTATTTCTTGTTTGCATTTCATTTTTTTACTTTGATCATGTTTTCCCCATGAAACAAGTACATAGTTGTCAGCTAGCAGGTCTTTTTTTTTTGGATAAGAAACATTTTTAGAAGTGGGGACATCAGAGATTTCTACTTTCAGCATGTTACTTGGTACTTTAATAAAGCTGAATATAAATTATAATTAGAACTGCAGTGCAAGAAGTGGTTTGAGGTGAGTGCTGCTTGTTTTTCTTATACTTGATTTTGACTGGCATTCCATTAATGTATTTAAAAAATAATTTATTTTTTCATGCCTCACAACCTTTTTGTTTCCATCTAGATATTAAGTAAGCTGTCATGCAGCCAATGCATTGAAATATTTTTATTCTTCTACACTTCATTTTGTCTTGATTGGACTCTCATAATGATGGTTTGGCACCCAGGGCAGTGTATTTAGTTAGTTTTTGTGGTTTTGCACATAGCTCCTCCCCTTTCTAGTTGGCCACACCCCTTCACATTGACCCCACCCATTCAGCTGTCTCCTGCAGCCCCCCTTTGATTTGAAGTCACCAGCCACCACTGTACATAGGCTACAGGAATTGTTGGTTGATATAGGGTATGCTAAATCTAGACTGGAAAATATTAAGGAAGGGTTTACGTAGAGTAGTAGTTGCAACAATGACATAGGAGTGAATGCACAGAATAAAATACACAATAGGAGAAACAAGGTATGATTTATGACTAAGTATGCCAATGATAGTAGTAAGATATGTGGTATTGTAAGAAGAAATTGGCATTTTTGACAGGAGACAAAAAGACACTTAATGTTATAGGACATACTCCTAGTTTTATATATAAAAATAATAAGAACTTGAAACATCTTTTGTGAAATGAAAGACAAAATACAATACCTTATACACATAAAGTAGGAACGTTTCCATGCAGAAATTGTAGGATGTGTGAGTATATTAACAGAGTACAGGAATTTAAAGATCCATTTCTGCCTTTTACTTTTGTTGCTAGATTTCATGCCACATGCAATAGTTCTAATTTAGTTTATTTAGCGGAATGTAAAAATTGTAAATGTTTTTATGTTGGTAAAACCCAGAAAAGGCTTAAAGATAGAGTTTACCAACATATATATGACATAAGAAATAAAAATAAATTGAATGCTTTAGCCAGACATTTAATGGAATTTTCTATACATAGTTTCAGTTTTAAAGTTTTGCAATCAGTCACTCTTGATAAAAGGGGAGGTGATCGCAATAATAAAGTAGAAAGAACAGAATTAAAGTGGATTTTAAGGTTGCAGGCACATGTATATCCTGGCCTGAATAATTATGTGAGTATCAAACTGGAGTTAGTTGCCCGCCCCTTAAGTGAAAGAATATGTGAACTGATGACTTGACTAAGTGTTTTAATTATCTTAATTAATTGTCTTAATTATTTTAACTTGTATAAATGGTGCATTAGTATGCATAGTTGTATTAAGGACTTGAGAAAGCATAGGTTACTATGTGAAAGTGCTTGTCTACAATATACTGTTTTTACTGCCATGGTGATCTCCTGAGTTCTCTTTTTCAGAAATTAAAAACACACAGGTATTTCAGTTATACGTTTTTTGAATACCACTGATGGTTTACTTTTTTACAAGTCTACTGAGGCATTCAGACCATTAAAGTCACACCCCACCATTGACAACTAGATGTCATAACATGATAGTGAACTTAAAGTTACTTTGATCCAGATAAACATAATTCTTTAATTCAATGCAGCATGGATTCAAGTCACTTCATGCCCCAAATCACACAATGTCCATCAAAAATGGGGGTCAAATATGTTGATTGGGAAGTCATTCTCTCAAAATGTTTGGCTAGTATACTCAAAATAAGTCAAGGTTTAAATAATATAGCGATTACAAATTATGGCAACTTGTTTATGCAACTATAAGATGTCCCATCAGTTTTTCATAACACTTACAAAGAAATGTATTTTTTAAGAACACAAATATTGATAAAAAGGTAATAGAAAACTTTCTAAATTGTTTTGCTCTAATAGATGTGAGATTGTTTGTTCAATAAATTAAGAACTAGTATATCACTAGTGGAAATTCCAGATTAAGTCAGGAAAAACTCTAGGAACAGATGGTTTCCATGGTTCATTTTATAAAAAGTTTAAATGCAAGCCATCCCAAATTCTATAAACTATATAATCATATAAAAGCAAATTAATTTAGCAATACATGCTTAAATTATTCAAAAAGCTGTTTTTATTTTCAAACTTGTATCCCCACTTGTCAGAAATTGTCATCTTATTTCACTTATAAATTTAGATATTGAAATATACTCAACCATTTTAACTAAAAGATTCTAATTAGTAGCAGACAAGGTCATTTTAAAGTTCCAGCCAGGATTCTTATATAATCAAGACATAATAATATCATGCTAGAATGTATATTATACTATAATACAGACATGGTTAATCAGCATATAGGTGTTGCTCTTGCTGAAGATAAATCTTTTGATCATGTACTTGTCTGCATTCTGTTTGTGATATTAAAAAGTTCATCTTGCTATATCTAAGCTGTAAAAAAATATGCATAATTCACGTCTACATTTCATTATAAATGGCTCCTATTACAATCGAGATGTATTAAACATGGCTACGCTCCACCATTCTGTCTCTTTATGCTAACTTGTGAACCATTTTCTTTTTCAAAAAAGTTTCAAAGTCCCTATGGTGTTAAGCATAAAATTATGTAACAAGTATATTGATATCACTTCGTTTATGGAAAAGATTATATTTCCAAAATCTGAAAAGCT
Organism: Protopterus annectens; assembly: GCF_019279795.1. NCBI lineage: Eukaryota > Metazoa > Chordata > Ceratodontiformes > Protopteridae > Protopterus > Protopterus annectens. Next base: position 1,813,431,299 of record NC_056739.1, read on the forward strand.
CCTTTCCTCATTTGCTTGAGATTGTTAAAGATCATAGAGTAATATCTAATTATAAATTAAACCTTGACAAAATAACTGTTTCCCATTTAAAACAGCAATCATATCAATTGTTCATGACTGGCATCTAGCAGTAATATTTCACTTAATGTTCTTATGTTCCTTGGTGTCAGTTATACAGCTGATACTTATACTTTTACTGTTATAAGCTTTAACTTAACATTGGCCCAGAATTTAAGTTGGAATAAACTTTGTGTGCATGCTAGACTCTTTTATTGCAATTACCATATTTCTTAGGATTTTTTTTATTTTCGCAGCAATGCAATACTGCATATCATTTGATCTCTTCAAATCAACAAATAGGGCTATCTCAAAGTTTATTTCTGGACTTTATTTCCAGACTGAATTCTGGAATCGTTGCAATAAACTTTCAGATCCAAAACACAAAGTAGGCTATAAACTACCTCATATGCTATGTTTCTATAAAATATGCAGATAATTTAAATTATTGACCATCTCCAGACACTTCAGTGCAAAATCCAGTAATGCTCCTATATGAACCAGAATAATCAGAACTCACCCATTGAAAGCAATGAGTGGTTTCACCCCTAATAGATGGGGCATAGGTAATGTGGAGGATAATATATATAGAACCCATGGCCCCTAGCAACAGCAGCAGTATGGCAGGCATCAGCAGCAGGATGATAATTGGGCATGTCAGTGGCAATCAAAATTCAGTGTACAATGGGCAATGCCTGTATTAATAGTATGCATTCACTGCCCCTCCACTGCAGTGTCTAGGGGACACAGCCTAAAACATTTACTGGAACATGCTGTAACAGACTAT